>NW_022196457.1:0-247482 GCF_008641045.1 Pistacia vera
GCAGCAAAACTGAAAAAACAAATAAAATTGTGCAAACTAATTATTCATATTTTTGGTTAGGGAGAGAAGGAATTGGCCTCTTTTTGAATTTTTCAATAGGTTTGCAGTTGCACTATATTTAACTCTCTTTTCATTATTCATCTTCCCTTTCCAATGATTTAGGAGAATTTTCAATGGTTTGCCTATATTGTAGACAAGGCTCAGGAATTGTCAATGTTTCTGTCATATAGTGTTGAAACATTTAGAGAGGCTTTGAGGTGTTGAGTTAAACCAATAATGTTGCGTTATCGATAGTGCTCAAAATAGATATATACTATATTTATCTAGAAAGGAGATAAACTCAAGTAGTGAATTGGATGGTATGATCCTTGGTTTTCAATCAGGAGGTTGGAAATAAGATTGTCGGATCTGGTAGTAATCCGTAAAGCGTAGCCTCCAATCAAGTGCACGTGTCAAGTGATCTATGGCTCATCAAAAATAAAAAATAAAACAAAAAAAGTTTATTGTCTGTATTTTATCAGTTTATACTTTTGTGTTGTTATAAATTACTAATCCTTATGCTTTTTGTAGGCAGGTTTTGGCCACATTTTGTGAGGAGCTACCTACAGATGGTGTTCTCTTAATATGTTGTTCAAGATTTTCGAAGAGCAATTGAATTTTGGAAGATGTAAACTCCACAAATACCATGCTCTTGAAGATTTACACAACTTTTTTGAGATGCAAACAGAAGCCTCTTGTTAATTGCTTCTGCTTTTTTTGTATTTCTTCACTGTAAACTAATTTTATTGTATTGAATTCATATTTTATGTCATTTGTAACTCAGATTTTCTGTCATTACAAATTTTAAGTTCTTTTGGATGAACAACTTATTTTAAATCATTATGAATGTCAATACAAATTGTTTCAACCACAAATGAAACATTTTAATTGTGTTGCATTCTTTATATATCCTTAGTTTGAACTTTTGCTATCAATACAGGGACAAATTGTGTGTGTGTGTGTGTGTGGGCCATGCTAAGTTTCTCATATTGTGATAAGATTATGCTACATTATTTTAATGTTCCTCGTCCGAGCTACTTCCTTGTTGGATTTAGGTTAATGATTACAGAAAATGTCTCATTATAGTTAATAGTGGAGCACAACCCTGGCTGAAGAGAAGTGAACTTTCTTGCAAACAAAATAGTATTCAATCCTTTTTAACTTTTTAATATGGATCAAGCATTTCTTTGCTAACTTAATTCTACAAATACATTGTAGAACTTTTGTGTACACCAAGATGCTGGATAATCTATCATACAGTAAACCTATGTAATAAGGGTGAGTTATGAGTTCTTAAATTTTTTGTTCTATTATTGGCATGCTTCAGAATTGATAAATTATATTACTTTGGGTAATTCACTTAGAAAACCAACATAAAAGTGTACAACAATGAACTCTCATTAATATGAAAATTGCCATTTAACATATAGAAAGCAGCATACAAATTCTCAATCTGTAAGTGTGTAGATCCAAACCAACACAACGAGAGCAACAACGCATAGATATTGTGAGATGGAAACCGAGTCTTGCATCACCTTTTGTAATATACTCTCTAGCTAGTAATTCTTTAAGAAATATATGATAAAATCCACTAAATAACTTTGTAAACATATATATACATAGAGGTATATAATGTAAAATCCGAAAATTTTAATTTTAATTCATATAAACATATACACAAAATAACTGATAGTACAAGGTAGTGTTGGATAGTGCCACCAAACTCCTCCGCTTCTTGATGTCCCACCCGATTGTAAATCATCAAGTGCCTGCAAAACAGTAGAATAATAGACTGAGCACTAATTGCTCAGTGAGTAAACCAAACTGCACAACTGTTTTTCCTCCATTACTCATGTTCTGATTTTCCTTTTCTCACTTTAATCTTTGATAATATTCTTCATTCTTTTCTGATATTCTGCATTCTTTTCTGATACTCTGATGTGCTACTTATCAACATGCAAAGACAATGAATAAAATTGTACATCGTAGAGCACATAAGAAATATTGAATCAAGTAAGTAGCATAATACATATGCAGAATAATAAACTGTACTAAGAAAAGAACTTTCTTTTCTTTTCTGTTATATGTATCTCTTTCTTTTCTTCTCTGTTTCTCTTTCTTTTCTTTCTTCTATTCAGATTTGCCGATTGAACTAGGTTGATGCATGGATTTGGAACCCTGGCCATGTGAGTGGGTACAATCCTCATCTACATGCACTACTAATGGACTGTACAAATATTATATCTCTCTGCTGTGGCCGCTCACTGATGATGGCATGCATGTAGGTATACTCTACTGGGTACAGTCCTCATCCACATATACTACTGACAAACTATACAAATACTGTATCTCTCTGCTGATGCCGCTCACTGATGGCGGCATGCATGTGGGCATCTCTATCACTCACGAGTTCCCCATCACAACAACCTTATAACATAGCATGCTGTAGAAAGAGAATAGAAAGAGATACTATACACATTTCAACATGAATTTCCAAGCTATGGAAATTCTACCCTTGCATTCTTTAGTAAATGAGATAATATACATACTTGCATGTTAGCTTAAAAGAAAACTACAAGTCATTCTCTTTTCTTTCTTTTTCTCATTATTTGCTAACATATTCTTTCATATTCTCATTTACTAAATCAAGGCTATATATATATATATATAATGTAATGTGCACAATATGTGCATGATCAAGCCTATTCTTTAATATGCTTTCCAAGTTCACATTTACAAACTTGAAAATTCATTATGGCATAATGGTATGTCATGACATATACTACCATTCTCTACTATCACAATTGTCATATCAAAGTAACACTTTAACTTGCAATTCCTTTCTAACACTTTCATGTGCTATTCAAAAAGTAGTAAAAGTTCAAGTAACTAGAACCAAACACTAAGGGCCATTTCTCTCATGAAACTAATATGACCAAGTGATATTCTAAATTTTGGCATAACAATATGCACCCTTGAATACTAACATTTACACTTGGTTAAGCCCAACATAATCTTCCTACTTCAATTCTTGCCTTTTTCTAACCCTTTCTTCAATAGGGTTTAGCCAACTCATGCATGCAGTTTCTCTTTGGATTTTCATCAAACACTTCATATGCACATGCAACTACCATGTTGGCTACGCTTCCACATCTCTCTAAATCCACCAAAATTTGAGCAAAAACTCACTAATTATAGCATCAAACCTGGCCATTTTCAACAATTCTCAAAACTTCAAAAATTCCATCACTAATTCTTCCATAATTCCACCAAATCATCACATACTCATACACTACTTCCCATGGCTGGAAATTATGCATCATTAAACATCAAAAACAGCCAATAACTCTCTCATACCATCATATACAAACATCCAAAAATTCATTCAACACAAGTCTTGCTCAAATTAAGGCTAAAATTAGGTTTATTTACCTTGAATGTGTGATATAACTTCATTTTGCTAAAAGTCTCTTCCTCTTGGACCTATATCATATAAAAACCAAAAGAATTTAAAACTTTAAAGTTTAATCACACTCCTTGTGCTAGAATCTTACCTTTGGATGCTTTAGGATTGAAAATCTATAAAAATCCAAGCCAAATCCTATGATTTCCCTTTGAAATTTAGTGAAGAAAAATTGAGAGAAAATGGGGGTGAAGGGTGGCGTGAATAAGGGTTAGAATGGCTAGGGCTTAGGTTATTGCAACCTATATTTATATTCCCATTTTGCCCTTGCACTTTCTATGAAATTTCATCTATATCCTTTAGTCAATTACCAAAATACCCTCATTTTTATTATCTTCTTCACATTATTTTTCTTCCTTTCACTTCCCACTTTTTCAACTAATTATGAGTGAAAAGACCATTTTACCCCTAATGAAGTTTTAAGGAATTTTCTTCACATTTGTCTAAGGTAACTTCAAAGAAATCCAACTAAGGGTATTAGGGCATAAATAAAATTACGTACCTTGTAGGGTGTTACACCTTTATCATGTCCCGTTTGACTACATTGGCATTCATAATTATATGTTCAGAAAAGACTCATCCTATAACCATCTAGTTCAAACAAATTCTGCATTTGACCAACAATTTCAATGCAGAATCAAACTCACCAAACTGAACAAAAGCATCGGTCATATCATTCCATGAAATAATGCTTCTTCCCAGCTATTCTCAAACACTTTCTCTGCTAAGTCCAAGCACCCACAAGAAGCATAAAAATGAAATAAATTATATTTATAAACATCTGAACCAAACCCATATTTCAAATTTGGCATGAGCTTGTTTCCCCTCAAAGAGAACAAACAAGTATGCCACAAGCTTTCAAAGCAAATGGGCATGTGTGCTTACAAGCATAACATTTCCTTCCTCAACATCCTTTTATAAAGGTTTATAGCCATTTTAGAATCAACGTTTTGTACGCAAGCTCTAAATGTGTTCCACATAAGGAATTAGGAGCATCGATTTGATAAAACACAAACTGCATAGTCAACGCAACAAAGGATGCAAAATTGAGAATTCTATTGAAGAGAAAGAGAGTGTAGTGATGGTGAGGCAATGTGGTATGGAGAAGGGGAAAAAAAAAAAAAGCGATTTCACAATTTATTTCATCAAATAGAGAGCGAAGGAAAAGAAAAAATAAGAAGCAAAAACAAGATTGATGGAGAAGAAGAAATAGAAAATCAAAAGTTGCGTTTGGCCTCTAACCTATTCTATCTTACCCAAAATACATATTTGTTTCTTATTCTCAAATTCAATCCTATTCTTCAACAATTTTAAACCCCCTAAGTTTGTTAATTTAACTAACCCCCTAACAAAAAATTATAAATGATAAAAACACTCTCCCCCACCACATTTGCCAGATTTTAGCTACCACCGCTGGAAGGTGGCCAGAATCTACCATAATGGCGCACTACCAGCTGGATCTGGCCAGTAGTGCAGTGATCTAGCCTTTTTCGGCCAGCTACACCAAAGATCTGGTCGTTGACGGCCAAACTTGGCCATAGATTTGGCCTTTTTCGAACAATTTATTAACTTTTATTGTAAGGGGGTGTTTAGCTAAATTAACAAACGTATGGGTGTTTTTATAATTTTCAAATCCTACCTCGCAATAACAACCCAACTCAACTTTTCAAATACTACTCAAAACAATAAAACACACAGCCAGATGTGGAGAAGAAAGAAAAAATTGTTAATTGATGTAGCAAACTTGCAAGGGCATTCCAGTTCTTTTCATAAGTGTTACCATTTGCAGACGGAAATCACTAATAGAGAATGATGGAAAGTACCTATTTTTTGTTTCCAAACTGTTTGGTACCAAATTGTCTTTACGAAAAACTTTGGTGGGTGCATGTTGTTCACCCTTTTATATAATGTGCTCTTCCAGAGCCTTCAATTACATTTGTAGACCCTCAGTATATTAATTAGCCTCAACAAGGTAAGACTTGAAAATATTGTTATCTTTAGGGATTGTATATGTAGCTGTATTGTCCTAAACACATATCATCGTTAGTTTTTGGAAAAAGGTAACTCATTTTGAAGTCCATGTCTTAAACTGGTCGTGATGATAACGTGATGTATAATAATAAAGCTGAAGGTTGAGTTAATAAAAAAATAGAGATAGGATAAAGTGAGAGATTTGAGAAATATAGGACTAAAGAGATATTTTCCATTATGAAGCTTACTATCAATCAGGACATTTTTGGGTATTGTCAATATTGTGACAAGGTGGGATTTTGGGGCCTTTTATAGCCTAATTCACCGCCCCAATACGATACACATGTCCCTTATATTATGGCTTTCAATTCTATTGGACTACTTGATTAGAATTCCCTGAACAATTATGGCTAATGTAATTAGGGTTGTAAACGAGCCGAGCCAAGTCGAGTTTGATTTCGAGCTTGGCCGTTTACTACAGGATCGAGCTCGAGCATGTCGAGTCAGAGAAAGGGACTCGAACTCGAACTCGATCAAGTTAAGTCGAGTTCGAGCTGACTCGACTTCATCTTCTCATCTCACTTTATCTTCATCATCTGCATCTTTATCTTCATCTTCATCCTTTTCTCGTCTTTATCTCCATCATCTTCATCCTCATCTTTATCTTCACCTTCTCTTCATCTTCGTCTTCGTCTTCATCTTTATCTCATCCTTCATCTTCATCTTCGTCTTCATCTTCATCTCATCTTCATCTTCATCTGCAGAACATTACGAGTTACGCTGCTTCCATCTTCATCTTCATCTTCTTCCTCACACACCATTATTTGATTTTGATTTCTGATTTCTGATTATGAATTTTGCAAGAACAATTTAAGGTTTAGGGTTTGTGGATTTGGGAAATCTGATTTGGGGGTTTAATTTGTGTTTTTAGAACTAATTACCTTGGGGGTTAAATGTCATTTTTATAAATTTTAAAGTTAAAGATAAAGATAAACCTTTAGTCCCCACTTTTATAAAACTAACAAAAGGAACCCTATTTAGCTGAGCCACCTCAGGCTCGCGAACCTACGAGCCAAGCCTCCCCATGTTCGAACTCGACTAGTTTTATATAGTGAGCTCGAGTCGAATTGACTCAGCCGCGAGCCGCTCAACTCGTCTGACAGCCCTAAATGTAATAATAAATTGTGTTACCTTGTTTAGGTTATCTTACATTGCGAACTCCCCAGGATCTTGTTCTTTTTATTTTTTAATCATATTCAGCTTGTGAATTATTTTATTAAGAATATTATAGTGAACTTATTGTTACAGCTTTTCCTAAAGTCACTTATTTATAACTATAATTTAAAAAATATTTGATAAACTAACTTGAAAAGCGAATCTAATTATGAATAATTTATTTTATTAAAAGACTCCGAAAGTAGGATTGGTCGTCGATCTATCCAATGGAGTAGGCGTTGTCATTGAACTTGCCATTGGAACGACGTCATTTTTTAAATAATAAATATTTTTTTAATATTTACAAATAATAAGAAGTTTTCCAACCAACAACCCTGCGAGTGTTCTCCCTTTTTTATTTTTTATATTAAATAAAATCTTTTTTCATATATTTAAATAACTAAAAAACTTTTTAAAGAAAAACATATTTTAGTCTGTTACATTTGTCACATTTCAATTTTTTAAAAGTAAAACAATTTAAAAATTGAACAAAACAAACACCTAAAAACTTATATCAAAGGCTAATTATTTTTAAAATTAAACACAGTGATTAAGGGAGAAGCTACAACAATCCCAATCTAAGCCTGAATGCCTTAAGGATCGAAATTTAACAATCTTTTTCCATTTGGTCCAATTTAAGTATTAATCCGATTCAAGAAATAGGATTTAGTTTTCTTTTTATAATAACCATCATCATAATGGTTAATAACAAGTGGCATCATTTAATCAAAATATATCAGTGGGTCAAACAAAATGATGAGTATGAAGTGATAATCATTCTACTATTTTCCTCCCTTTTTTGTTATCAAGTATTTTAAGAGTAATATTATACTCACAATCTCTTCTTACAAACTTTTTCTTACAATTCCGACATAACAATTTAATTGATCAGTCGCAATTTATCAAGTAAAACCTATTACAACTAACTAATTACGAACTGTCAAATACGGTTATAAAAAAATTTGTGAAAGAGATTGTTGATGAACATTTTCCATATCAAATTTATAAAATTTAGCTTACATTAAAATTATACCTCTCTTAATTTGAAATAGTAATTTTTGACATATTATCATAAGGGCTCAAATGGCAATAACAAGTTGTTTCATAAATTGTTGGAATTTAATTAGAAAATATTAATAAGGGAAACAATGAATCCAATTGAGAAGCAGTAATGCAAGTGGAAGGGAAGAATGAAAATGCCGAAAAGAGTAGAAGTGAAATGAAATATCATATATAAAATTAACAAAATGGCAGTTTTATTCGAAGTAGAGAAGAGCATGAATAACACCATCTCTCAATGAATGAGTGGAACAAGGCATTCCATGTACACACTTTTATCCAAAGTCTCAAAGAGAGACGACGGCCCACTCAGAGTGGAGGAAAAATCAGCCTCTCTTTTAGAATCTATCTATGCTTACGTTCCCTAGTGGAGCCCCTCGAGTGTCGCGGCTCCTCCTCCCACTCCACAGCTGGCGGTGGTTGTGGTGTTGCCTCATATCTTGAAGGTTTCCTCTTGAAATGCCTGTCATCATCACTCGACTCATAGTCCACACCACAACCACTCTTAAGTAGCTTGGCAGAAGATGACTTGTAGTCCTCGTAAAATCCATTCGAGGATGGCTTGGCTGCTTCTGTTGTTGCTGCTGAAGAAGAGGAAGAGAGCTTTCGTTTCTTTGCGTTGGCAGCTTCTTCTTCAGGGAAACTAATGCGAGAAAAGACACTCAGTTTGTGTTTTTTGTCAGCTGCTGACATTGTCGGTGTTGATGTTGAAGTGGATTTGACGACTGTTTCTGAGGAAGGCTTTGAAGAGGACTCTGAACGGTGATGGTGATGATGGTGATGCCTTTCACGTTCACGTTCACGTTCACGGTCGTGGTCATGATCATAGTCATGGTAATCATAATCATGGTCACGATGGTGATCAGACTTTCTCTTGGATGGCCGTGGGGGTGGAGGTGGTGGTGGTTCTGGAGATAACCTCACAGGCCTGTGGCGGTGGTGATTGTGATCAGCACTTGAAGCTTGAGGAATTGATTTCTGCGACCAAAAGCATATATAAATGTTCAGTCAAAATAGCGCAACAGTATTGGGCTTTTTTATAGTTATTATTATAAACAAAGTACAACTAATTGAAAGATATTGTAAAACTCAGTTAATAACCATTTTAACCAATAAAATGTTTTAAATTAATTTTTCCCCCCGTCCACGTGTGTCCTTAGAAACTAAAAGATCTAAGCCCACAACATAGTTACGCATCAGTTATTTTTTTTTAAAATAAGATGTAAATTTGATGATGTTATGTCAGTATAATAAGATATTTTAAACGCCCGAGGCTGGTGGAAGCAACAGCCCAAGCTCCTACTCATTTGGCCCAAAGTATACATCATAAGCTGCAGCAGCTTTGTCCCTCGAAGCCAGAGGTAACCTCAGTACCCACAGCCAACTTACCAGTGTATTCAGACAATTACTATCCCAGTCAGATCGTCGTGAGCAGCCACATCAGTAATTTTTTTATTTATTTTTTCTTTTTACAAAACAAAGCAGCTGCAGCACTTGACAGCATTTGCTAACAAAAGAGAGATATAGCTGCCAAAATTATAACTCTGGGGGGAAGAAAAATGTCTGTACAGGTAAGTTGGCATAACTTTATTAACGGGGTCACAAAGCTCGTATAGCACCATGAAACATACCCTTTAAAATGGAGCAGTAACAATGTTCAGCTCAGATGTTATCCTTTTTTTAATGTTATATCTTTTTGTTCTTGAAATATTAGAACTTGTATGGATAGGAAAGAAGCTAAGAAATTTCAAGTTCCATCCGTCCTACAAATTCTCTATACCCCCGTCAATTGGAGAATTATCTTCAAAGTTAAATAGAGTAAGATCGAAAAGAAAAGAACCCATCCAAAACTCCAATAAGAAAATTCCCAATTATTTGATCCTAAATGCAGCAGTAGAACAAAATTTCGTTCCCTTTTCCGATAGATGAAAGAAAAATTTGCTATCTTGACAAAAAGGTTTTTTCTTGCCATGGTGATTTTATCTAGCCAACTAGTTGCTCGAAACCATGAAAGAAACCAGCTGTAGTACACAGAAAGAGAAGAAAGGGAAATTTGGAAAATATAAAGACATACAGATTTTGGTTTCATGGAAGAAACATCGACACTGCTGCTCACTTCTCTAGCATAGTCTCGATCTCTACTGAAGTCCCTGCAGTAAATTGAATTTATCGAACATACCTAAATCATCAATCAACAAATACAAGTAGCTGCAGTAATACGGCAGTGAGGAACCAAATGCCATATATATTAAGCCAACATTTAAAATGAATAACATCAGTGATGCTATACAAAAAAAAGTATGAAATACAAAAGTATAAAATGTTGGCATCGCATATTAATTTATCGAATAATATTACCTTTCACTTCGTCTCTCATTTTCACGCTTCCTCCTTAAATCAGCTTTCCGTGCCTCAAATTCTTCTCTGCTCATTACAGGGTGTGCGGGGTGTGGAACATTCATGCCCATTCCAAGATCTGCTAGATCCCTGCATTTTAGGAGAACAAGTGCTTAGTATGCTTGTATAAAACACAATACATCTAGTGCATTCACAGACAACCTTTATCAATATTCAGCACACTAGTGCTGTATCCAAATTCAGCAAATATGCCATACATGAAAAAAAAAGACCACAACTTGCTAACACACCCTCATAACAGTTCACACAGGGCATACCTCTGAGGAGGAACACCGGGCAACATATAACCTTGTGCCATAAAAGGGTCCTGGTGCATGACACCTCCAAACGGCATGTCTAAGGGGCCCATAGCATAACCCATATAGGGCATGGCCCCACCAAACGGAGCTCCATATCCTTCCATCCCAGGCTGAATGCCGGTCCAGTAAGGATTATAAGCTGAGGGTCCAAGAGGCATCATATAATTCTCAGCTGCAAAATCTTGAGGGGTTTTCCATTGTAAGTCTGCAAGGCATCCAAAATTCTTTTGATTAATCAAAAACACTTCATAAAACACTCTTTACAGTTGATTGAAGATGACCATACTTATTAATTACTAAAGCAATCAGAAAAAGAAACAATCAGTGAATTTGCAAAAAACATCAAACATATCCCAAAGAAGAGAACAGGCCTACCATTTGGAGGCATGCCATTAGCAGGCATGCGAACTTTCTTCTTTTTCTTTTTCTTTCCTGACAAAGCAATAATCAAAGCTAGTTAGACAATTATCATGCCTCATTTCAACAATCAACCTATACAATATTTCTATCCCACTAAAAATCTTTCTTTCCACATGCTCTTCTAGAGTTTAACAAAACAAGGAATAGTAAGTTTTTCAGGCATAAATTATATGAAAGGAAAATTAAATACAAGGTGATTTAGCCCACCCAACACTGGTGCGTCGCCTAAAAATTGATGGAAGAACAAATGTTACCTGCCTCCCCAGAAGCCATCTTCTGCTGGACTTCCTCCTCCACCAGTGGGGCACTCCCTTGTGATGCAGGCTCCTTCACACTCATTGACTCAAGTGTGGCTTCAGACACATCAGGTGCTTTTGCTACTGCCCTTGGCTTTTCCAGAACCTGCTGTGGAGCAATAACAGCTTTTCCCTCGTCTGCTGTCTCCTTCATGACTGGAGTTTCTTCTTCAATAGGCAATGGCTTTTGCTCTCCTTTTGAAGCAGCAGACATAGTAGGAGATGGAACCTTAGGCGGCAACCTGGCAGATTCCATATCTATAAGAAGACAACAGTGAAATTAGTCATTTCCATTAAACCAGAAACAGATGGTGAAAATAAAAGGTCCATATCTACAAGAAGAACAATGATATTAGTCATTTTCGTTAAACCAGAAACAAATGGTGAAAAAAAAAAAAAAGGCATGCATCTTAATACGGACCTTGAACTTGAAAAGTGCTTCCAGCATTTTCAGCACTACTGTTACCAGACTCCAAAATACGATTTATCGTATCCCTAAGTGTCTTGTTTGGCAGAAGATCATCTGCGAGAATATTTGTGGCCCCACATACACACATTGCTTTTGAAATAATGTGGTCCCTGATGCCTGAATTATGTTGTACAGATGTAAGCTTCAATTTAAGGAGAACGTATATAATAATGCAGTGAAAACAAGGAGCAAGAGAGAGGAACATGTCTGACAGTAATAGGTAAAAATCTCTGAATATGACAAAGAAAATTTATCATGCTTAAGTGATAAAATCATAAAATACAAGCTTATGACAGGGAACTTACACTTATCACAGAAACTCTTGAAACAACATTTGCTTGTTAATACAGCATCTTTCATTACTTCCTTGCACAATGGGCAGTGGAGTTCTGGGGGAAGATCACCAACAGGACGTGTGGAAGGTAAGCCCTCGATTTCTCTCTCAAAAGCAGCCCTGTAAATATTACAATAGGTTGCAATGCATCAATATGCCCACTACTGAGTTCTCTCCAATGGACAAACAAAAATTTAAACATAAATGTGGCATAAACCTACTCATTTGGCTTCAAAACAGCAACTGCACCACTTGGCAAGGCATATGAACCATCTGGAGTAGCAATTAGCATTGACTTTGGAATACCAGTAGGATGTTTAAATCTTTTGACATCATACTTTGGGTCACCATTAGTAGGGCAATGTTGAATAAAATGTCCTGAATAAGAAATTTCAATACATTGAGAATATTTCCCAATAAAAACTTTTAACTATGTTTTAAAAGGAAGGCAAAGCATTGGAGTTCTTTATATGCAATGCATAACATACATGTAGTGTGGCATAAGCTATTTTTGAATATCAATTCCATTTCAAATCTTATATATAAATAGTTTTGAAAAAGTTTAAGAAATAGTAAAATCAGAATCCCAAACAAGACTTTCAAAGCATTCAAAAAGGCTGAATAATTTCTTTACTGACACTGTTTACCCCAAAATGGAAAAAAATTGAAAATGCCTTATTTGATCAACCCTTTGGAGTTTGGATATCTTATTTTTGTATGAAAATAACACATTAGAAGTTTGAAAATAAATTTAAGATTGCTGAGAAAATCACATAGAGGCTATCAAAACACTTAAATCGAGGCTCTTTTTTTCTTTTCAATCCCAATGAATTTCAATACAGGCTTTACTTTTAACAAGAGCTGGCTACCTATTTTGAAGATGTTTTGTTCAAACAACAGCTTAGTTAAATTTTCGGCTTCAAAACTGCACCTAGGGTGTAAGCACCACTAGGTACATTAGACTCAAATCCATGCCCCATCTTAAAGAAGTATGTCATTACAGAATAATCAAAATTAATGCATTGATGCGTCTGAACTAAATCCCCCAAGTAGGTTTTTTACAAAAGGACAACCGAAAAAGACAAGTGTAAGCATACCTGGAACCTTACACCTGTGACATACATAGCCCTGTGGAGGTGTTTTACGCTCCAAACCTGAAAGATCTCAGAAGATTAACCCAGAATCAGTTTTACATAGCCAAATTAGTAGTATACTTACAGTAACACAAATAAACGAACATGTAAACCTCAGATATGCCAAAATCAACATAACAGGCCGATAAACACAAAAAGATGCTGAAAGAGAGACACATGCACAGAGAGTGCATACAAATTCAGTTAAAACTAACATTTCCTAATTAATATGTAAAATTAAATTAAATTAAAAAGATGTGGTCATAGAAAATCACCAAAACCACGTCCACCCATCCTTCCTCCCATACCCCTTCCAAAGCCTCTACCAGGGCCAAAACCATCAGAACCTTGCCTGCAAATCCAATCCAAAAAGTTAACATAAAATGTAATGTAAAGGAAAAAAAAAATTCTAATCTGCATTTAATATCATTTTAGCAGTCAAAAAATCAATCATCAGAATTAAAAAATGCGGCAGAAAAAAACCAAATGGGATCTCACCGCTGCCAGTCCAAGGCAGGAGTATCAATTAAAGCCTTGATCTTGCTGTCCTCATCAGCTTTATTTGATGGTGGAGCATCTGGAAGTGGATTGCTTGACTGCACAGATGGTGCTTCAGGAATTGCATACAAATCATTCCCAAACTCATCCCATTCAGTGTCTTCATTCTGTGTTCATTTAAGACAATATTAGTTAAATGAACAGGAAATCAAGTCATCAACTTACAACAAACCCAATATAATCTCAAGGGAAAACCATAGAATAAAAGCTTACATATATCATAACAGAAGTATCGGCTGCCTGGAAGCTACTCTTTTCTTGTTGTGTGTCCTCAGCCACAGGTTCCACCTTAGGCCTGCATAATATAAATTCAGTAAACTCACCAAGCCCCCATAACTTGTCTCACCAGCAACTAGACAATACAAATAACATCAAGGACAATAACATGTTTTTACTTATAAAATATAAAACAACACTGCCTGAATCTTCAAGGTCAGGGCTCATAGATCATGCAATCCTGATGCTACTACAACAAAAATCTTCATAACCATGATCTTGATGCTACTACAACAAAAATCTTCATAACCATCTATTATCACCTTGACCTACAACAACCAATAGATTAACAACTTAAAGGTTTGAGAAAGTACTCTGGCTCGGTAACAATGGGCATGCGAGGCCGTCCAGGAACCCGACGAATTAATACAGAAGTATTTTTTGGAATTAACATTGCCTCATCAAGATATTCTGAAATTGCAAAAAAGAGAGAAAAAAGTCTATAAAAACACAACAAAGATATTGACCCATGAATTAAACATAATTTCACCACAACACACAATTCCCCTTTAACTCTCAGTCAGAAAAATGTCAGCCTAACTACTAAAACCCAGTAACCATCTCTTAACCACTCAAGAAAAATGGAATTGCCTGCCATTAGATTCAGTTTTCTGCTCTATCCAGTAACCCCAAGTGCTTCTGTGTCCGATACTTTCTTTTGATATTATCAATGCTTGTAGCCAACTTACCAAATAAATATTACTTCATTATATACCACTACCTATTTCTGATTAGGTTTCATTACAAACCACAACCTATTTCTGATTAAGACAACATTGCTGTTATAGATCTAAATCCAGTAAGGCATGCCTACTAATTTGAAGCAAAAAGCCAAAAGCCATATGACTTTCATTTTGCACACAGTCAGAAACAGCAAAGCTATCATCATTGATTACGGCAAATCCCAAACCCAGAAAGCTAAACTTATCTCACTATTAGAAACCCAAATTTGTTAAGAAATCAAGATTAAAAACCCATTATTATAATGTACTACTAGAAAGCAAAAACCAACCTTCGTTAGTTTGGGCATTAGTGACCAGGAGGTCGAAGTCGGTACCCCTGCCTAAATGCTTTGATTCAAAAATTTTTTCTTTCAAGGTACCAACTGATATAAATGGACCGTCCATTGCGATAGAATCATAATCTCTTGCACTCTTAAACTTGTAATAAACAGCCATTCCTTTTTTCTGATTTGATAAAATATTGTAATAGAATATATGGAAAATGGGAAAAGGAAACACAAATATAACGATATAATCAAAGGCCTTAAAAAATTAAAAGGCCTGACATTCAAATGAACTTAAAACTCGAACAAACAAAAATATGACAAAGTACAAAAGCAAAGGTCTCTCTTTTAATTATTTTTTTTCTGATTTCTTCGGTGTAACTAATGAAAGATCGAACCAATCAATTCGCGCAATGGATCCCGCTGAATATTCTTCACGCGTTGCTCGAGGCAAAAAAACTAATTTATTCAATACGAGACTGAAACCTTCAAACTCTCAAATTATCTGAGGCAAACTCCTTCTCGCACACAGCAAACGAGAAATTCGCAGCCGATTCTCTCAATTCAATGAAAAAATGGCAGATCCAACAGAAAAATGATGAAAACCCCAAATATTGGATTTCAATTAAAAGAATCGCCGCCGACCAAAATCTTCAAAAACTGATTAATTAGCGATCGACGAAGCGATATCCACGATCAATAGAGATGATCTTTGCGGCAAAACGCGAAACTTTTAAGCAACCAAAAAGTTGCCGTTGAATTGTCTTCAAGATAAGAAGCCGCGAAATCAAGAACAGATGAGAGCAAAAATCGAAGCCGAAGACTGTTATATAGAGTTAGGGTTTACAAAGATCAGATAATGGCTTTGAAATAGCAAAATTAGGGTTAGGGTTTCATAATAAAGACTATAAAGTGAGGGAGATTATTCTAGTTTCTTGATTCAACAACTGATTGATAATGTGGCATGCCTATTTGTTTGTGGTGTATTTATAGGTGATAGCAATGATTTCCTTACGTTGCACGGGTTAGGTGCTGTTTCTCGCGCTGTCGATTCACGCATTGTTTCTGGATAACGCTGGAGTGGGCCACATATTATATGACCAATTCGGCCCACAAACTTCTAGGCCGAATTCTATGAATGACAGCCAGCCCAATCCGTTTCGGCTGGTCCCAAATAATTAGTACGAGTAATATGTTCTAGCTGCATTAGGTAGGCCGCACTAGATTGGATTAAAAGGAGGCCGTACTAGATTGGATTAAAAGGACGTTTGGTTCAGGGAATGTTAGATTACTGAAAATATTGGATTACTGAAAAGTTAGATTACCTTGAAAATTATTGAAAATCTTTAGGAAAATGTGTTTAGTTAATTAGTGGATATGTTATATTAGAGTAGTGCTACAATTACTGAAAAGAGTGCACCGAATTCATGCACTGAATAACGTGACATAATCCTGACCATCGATTAATATTAATTCATAATTAATCGATGGTTAGGATTACGTCACGTCATTCGATGCGCTCCTTTCGGTAACTGTATTTTTTTCCGTTATATTAATATGTTTGGTTGGAAGGAATAAATTGGTGGGTATGTTATTTAAATTACTGAATTATCCTCTAATTAAATATTATTATTATATTATTTTTTTATATTGATTATTATTTGGATTATTATATGCATTTAAAAACTTAGCAAAAATAACTCCATAATAAAAGTTTGGAAAATCAACAAAGCACCCCTACCAACCCAGCCACTGCTGACCGTCGGTAACCACCATAGGCCGTTGACAGCTAGCAATCTAACGACGCACGGAAGGTAAGAAATGGCCTTCGTGCACCGTATGGCCATTTCTGGCCAAAGATCTGGCCGGAAATGGCCAGATGTGACAGATCTAGCCGTCGACGACCAGATCTAATATGGCTATCAACGGGCAGATCTAATCTGGCCGTTGACAGCCAGATCGACAAATCTGCCCTTTGATGGCCAAATTTGGCGCGATCTAGCCATTTCCGGCCTGATATGTCATGATCTGGTCATTTCCGGCCAAATATCATATCGGCGCATGGCGACCATTTTTGGCCTTCTGTGCACCATTCCAACTGTAGTAGTGGTTGTCGGCAGCAGGTGGGTGGGCTACAATTTATTTTGAATTCAAGGGTAATTTTATCCAAAAAGTTAATTAATTGGGATGAAATAGTAAAAGTCATATTCATGTAAATAAATTTAAAAATAAAGGCACTATTGTGCTAAAATTTTATTAATAAATGATAGAATTGTAACAAAACAAAGATTACCCAGGTAATCTTAGAATGCCTAAGAAAATGGAGGTAATCAGATTACCTCGAATAGTACCAACAGTAACTATTATTGGTATTTAAAGATTATCGGAATCTTATAGTACTTGACAACCAAATGTGGTAATCAAGTAATATAAGATGACGTAACCCTAGTAATCCCACATAACCCCCAACCAAACGCCCCCTAAAGAGTTTGTGCGGGATGTGAGTGAGTTAAATAGTATTGAAGTGAATTAAATATAATATTATCATATGTTTGGTACAATATTGGACTAAATATATAATTAAATTATTTATATAAAAGTATAAGTATAAAAAAAACTAATTAAAATGTTAAAAATTATAAATGAATAATAAAAATTTTGAAAATTAAAACAAAAAAAAATTAGGAGTGTAGGCCATGTTGTGTGTGGTTTTTCCGCCAAGCTCGAGCTGACACGAGGATATAGCTCGACCCAGAATGACCTCGATTACTATGATTGATCAACCCAGCATAAGCTCCGAGTCGTAACTCGACCCAGAACAAGCTAGTCGCGGACAACCCAAATGATCATTCAATTGATTCCCAGATAACTTCAGATCCCAGATATTACAGGAACAATCAGATTAACAGCAATCTTTGCACAATCATAGCGTCCAATCGCGAGAATATCAGAGTAGCGGTTCAAATCAATTGTAATCCCTTTATTTTCACTCTTTCCTTTATGTAAATCTTGTATATATACCCCACCTAAAACGATAAGGAAGGGGATACGAATTCTAGATTAAAAACTATATTGTAAGCTCTCACAGCATATAAGCAAAACACAGTGGACGTAGGCCGTTAACCTCGGCGAACCACTTTAAAAGTTCTCTTTGTCATTTATTTTCTAGCTTACCATTCAACCATCGCTGGTCACCCATAATCACGCACACATCAGTTCCGATCCCGACGAGGTCAATCGAATCTCGCTAGTTGGTGCATATTTCTGTATCAACATTTTGGCGCTAGAATGAGGGCTTCCGCCACTATTTCAAAGATCCCAGCAAACGTTCACCGCAATTTACCTCTCCCAAGACAAAAATGGTGTTCACCAGATCAAAAACTACCATCGGAAATCACAAGAATATGGAAGCCGCCCACCAGGAGGTGCAACAAGAGAACGCTGGACGCCAACCACCGGTGCCACCGGCTCAGCAAGCCGCAAACAATCAGGGGGCAGGGATATCAAATCCCGAGAACGGCTAGCTGATGGAGATGATCAGAACAATGGTTGCATAGACAGTGCAACAGAACATGGTTGAGCAAAGGAACCACCAACCAGTCGCCCAGAACCCCGACTAGCCGCGTTTCATAAACATTACCCTAACAGGTATGAATTCTACAGGTCGACAATCCGTTTCGTCACTGCTAGGGGGCGATAAACATAGCCAACCTCGCAGGCAACTTCTCACGCATGAGCGAGAGTCTCATGGGCAAACAAACCCCAAGAGGCAGCCAAGGAAACAACCGTTGAGGGAAAGTGAAGGCGACGGACACCATCGAAAAGCTTGGCAGTATCCCCGACGTTAGCGTGTGATTTTAACCCACGTCCAAGGCAAGATCGCTCTTCACAGGCTCGCATAGAGAGAAATGTGCGTCATTCTACCAATGACCGACATTTCGGTTATGACCGACGTCGCGAGCAACGTATTGACGAGCATGATAACGCCTTCCAACCCAGCCATCATGACTCAACCTCTCGTATCAACACGCGCATCGGAGGAGCTTTGTAAGCAACAAACTTGCAAACCCACTTGCTCGAGGTACAGCTTAATAAAACCAACCAAGAGAACCAAAATGAAGACTTGGATCGCATGTAAAAGATGCTCGACAATCTAAAAGTTCACTAGAATAACCTAGCAGAAGAAATAGCAAGTTCCCCCTTTACGAAGGAAGTTCGTCAGGCCCCGCTCCTATAAGGATTCAGGCACCAGAAAGCAAGTTAGACGGGAGAAGGGACCCTAGAGATCTCCTCAACAACTTTAATGACCTGATGAAGCTACACCAGGTCAATGACTTAGCGAAATGTCGATGCTTCGCACTCACATTAGTCGGAGATGCCAAAAAGTGGTACAAATGGCTCAAGGCAAACTCCAACTTTTGGCAACAATTCTCCACGCTATATCTACAACGATTTCAGGTAAGGAGACAGTTTGCAATGCTGCTCAGCTACTTGAGCAACATTCGCCAAGAACGTGATGAATCGCTAACCTCGTATTTGATGAGGTTCTAGAACGAGCAGGCAAAGGTTGCTGATGCCCCCAAAGAATCCATTCAGACTCTCCTGATGATAAGGATCAGGCCCCACATGGAGTTATGAAAAGAGCTCCAAAGCGAAGACCACGTGAGCCTGGTCAAATTCTGCTAGATGGCCGCAAAATACTAATGAGTAGAAAGCTCATTAATGGCATTAGCCGAAAGCTCGACATGGGGGGTCTTGGACAAGAGACAAGATCGCTCCTTGGATAAGCGGGGGGGCCAAGACCACAGTGATAGGGATCGTAACAGATTCCCAAATAAACAGAGAATAGATAACTATGGAGACAGACAGCCTTTCTCGCGGTATGCAGAGTACACCCCCTTACTCAAGACATCGCCCATATCTTTGAGGTATCCCGAGAGGCGAAGAGGCTACCCATTCTGGAAAGAATGAGGAGGGCTCCGTATCACAGGGATGTCGGGCATAATACGAATGACTGCCAAGCTCTGAAGGACGCCATCGAGGACTTGATAAGAAGAGGTCATTTGAAAGAATTTATTAAGGCAGAACCACCTCGAGATAATCCTAGCGAGCAAAGTAACTCGGTCTTAGGCCAGATATAGACCCTAGGTCAACAGGTCCTACTAAACCCCAACGAGGTCTTTGTGACTAGACTAGATATTATGGGAAGCTCAAGGAGACCCCGCGAGCAATACCCTCAAGAGACTAGAACAGACTCAATCCCTCAAATAATGAGTTGCAAACAGAAGCCGCCAAGCAGCCTAAATAGGAAAACGAGGTAGTGGGGTTCACAGTCGACGAGTGCGAAACATCCGCTCGTCACAATCATGACGCAATTGTAATCACGACAACAATTGGTAATGCAAGCGTATTAAGGGCTATGGTCAACAACTGGAGTGCGATGAACATTATTTTCTTAGGAGCCTTCCGAGGAATGGAATTTACATAAAGGAATCTACGAGCGTGCTCTTCGCTGCTCTATGGGTTCACCGGGGATAGCCTGGTTTCCAAAGGTACTATCGACCTCCCGTAACTTTGGGGTCGAACCAAAGGTCAAAACTGTGATAGTCAAATTCCTAGTGGTGGACTGCCCGACCACATATAACGTCATCCTTGAAGGCCAGTTCTGGATGATTTGAGCACAGTCACATCAGTGTGCTGCCAAGCAATGAGATTTCTGACTCTTGGGGGATTCGCGACAGTCAGGAGCTGCACTAAAGAATCAAGGGAATCTTATAATCGGGCTATAAACGCCGCACAAAAATGGCCGCATCCAAAGACCATGATCATCGCAAAATCCAAGCCAAACCCTGAACCGCTAGAAGACTCTATAGATCCTTGCAGTCACAAAGAGAAGCCCGCTGTGGGACTAACCGAGGAGCTGATAGGAGTAAGTGTTAGCGAGGAAGATCCAACTTGCATATTGAAGATCGGCACCAGCTTGAGCAGAGTGGTAACCGATAATCTGGTTGAGTTCCTAAAGAAGAACCTTGACGTATTCGCTTAAGTGCATACTGATATGGTCGGAATCAGCCCCGAAATGATATACCACAGGTTAACCCTCGACTTAAAGGCTCGACCCATAAGATAGAAAAGAAGGGCCATAGATACAGAGCACTATCAAGCGCTCAAAGATGAAGTCGACAAGCTCCTAGAAATCAACTTCATCAGGGAAGTCAGGTACCCGGATTGGCTCGCCAACCTAGTCCTAGTCAAAAAGTCGAATGGCAAGTGGCAGACTTGCATCGACTTCACGGATCTAAACAGAGCCTATCCAAAAGGTAGCTTTTCGCTACCATGGATCAATCAACTTGTAGATGCGACGGCAGAAAACACACTACTTAGCTTTATAGACGCATACTCGAGATATAACCAGATCCCAATGTATCATCTCGACAAAGAGCATACTTCTTTTATTACTAATCGTGGACTTTATTGTTATAAGGTTATGCCGTTTGGCCTCAAGAATGCTGGCACAACCTACCAACGCTTGGTGAACAAGATGTTCGCCAATCAAATCAACCATTCCATGGAAGTATACATCAACGATATGCTCGTCAAATCAAAGGTCACCAAAAGTCACATTGAGCACCTGGGGGAAATGTTTGATATCCTCAAAAAATATCAGATGAAGCTTAATCCATTGAAATGTGCTTTTGGAGTGAGCTCCGAAAAATTCCGAGGCTTCCTCGTAAACCAACGAGGTATAAAAGCTAACTCGGAGAAGATTCAGGCTTTGCTCAACATGAAAAGACCGACTGGCATTAAACAGGTACAAAGTCTGACTCGACGTGTGGCCGTGCTCAACAGGTGCATTTCTCGAGCCATAGACAGGTGTTTACCCTTTTTTGAGACCTTGAAGGGAAAGAAGGGTTTCAAATGGACAGAGGAGTGTGAAAGAGCCTTCTAGGGGCTAAAAGAACACCTTGGCAGCCCCCCTTGTTGTCAAAACCTATCCAGGGTGAGCCATTACTACTGTATCTATCGTTATCCAAATCTGTTGTTAGCGTGGCATTGGTACTTGAAAAGGGAGGAATACAATGGCCTGTATACTATATGAGCAAGAGACTACTCAACGCGGAGACAAGATACCCGAAGATGAAAAACCTCACCTACGCCCTTGTTGGTGCCGTTAGGAAGTTGAGACTTTATTTCCAGGCACATTCCATCCATGTGTTGATGAACTTCCCTTCAAAGAAAATAATGCAGAAGCCCGAGACATTGGGTAGATTAATCTAGTGGACAATAGAGATGAGCCAACACGACATTAAGTACATCCCAAGGACGTCGATAAAAGGCCCAGCCGTGGTGGACTTTATATCTAAGTACTCTTATCAGCTAGACACCGAGCCAAGCCTGCTAGAGATGGATACATCGGAAGAGATCGAGTAATAGACACCTAAGAGTGACAACTTATGGCTATGGACTATGTATATAGATGGCTCCTCGAATGAGAAGGGAGCAGGAGCAAACATCTTGCTCGAAAGTCCGGAGTGAGATTCAATCAAGGACGTAGTAAGGTTCGAGTTCGACGCCTCCAACAACAAAGCTGAATATGAGGCATTGCTAGCAGGTCTTCATCTCGCCAGAGAAATAGGGGCAGAGTCCATCAAGATCTATAGTGACTCACAGCTTGTCGTTCATCTAGTTACCGGGGAGTACCAGGCAAAGGAAGACAAGATGTCATCTTACACGGGGAGTACTAGGCAAAGGAAGACAGGATGTCATCTTACCTCCAACAAGTTGAGACTGAGCTCAGACAGTTTAGATCTTTTACCATCCATCAGATCCAGAGGGAGAGAAACTCGTAGGCAGATGCATTAGCTCGTCTGGCCTCTATAATGAACAATGAGAAGGTTGATTCAATCTCGATTAAATTCCTCTTGAAATCAAGCATCTCCACTTCACCAAATCCAATGTTAGCCACAATTCAAAGGTATAGCTGGAGTGATGATGACACACTGCCAAAGATAGAATTAAGTTTTACCGGCAAATGACATGCCTTCCTATAGACCATCCTAAATGGAGACATACCAATCAGAGTCTTAAATGTAGTGTGGTAGGCCCATAATGCATCATCCAACTTCCGTGACCAATCCGTCCTCGATGTATTGACTGTCTTTTCTAAAATTCCCTTTAGTTCTCTATTCGATAGTTCAACTTGTCCACTAGTCTGTGGATGGTATGGTGTCGCAACTCTATGTTTCACCCCATATTTTCCCAACAGTGCATCCAATTGCTTGTTGCAAAAATCCGATCCTCCATCACTAATGATTGCCCGTGGTACCCCAAACCTTGAGAAAATGTTCTTTCTCACAAAATTAACCACCACCCTGGCATCATTGGACGGCAATGCAACTGCTTCCACCAATTTCGATACGTAATCCACTGCTACCAAAATATACATGTTCCCATAAGAATTTGGGAAAGGACCCATGAAGTCAATTCCCCATACATCGAACAGCTCAACAACTAGGATATTGTTCAGTGGCATCTCATCTCGCTTTGAAATATTCCTACTCCGTTGACACTGGTCGCATTCTTGAACCATCCGGAAAGAATCCTTGAAAAGGGTTGGCCAATAAAACCTAGATTGAAGAACCTTGGCTGTTGTCCTAGCTCCTCCAAAATGGCCACCCACTTCCCTTTCGTGACAATGCCATAGGATACTCTCCATTTCCTCTTCCGGGACACATCTACGTATCATCTGACTAGTATAGTGTCTATACAAAAATGGCTATTCCCAGAAGTAGTACTTCAAATCTGAGAAAAACTTCCTCTTTTATTGGAAGGTCATGCCGATTGGGAGCACTCTCGACGACAAGTAGTTTGCAAAATCTGCATACCATGGTGCTTTCTCCACTCTCATCAATTTTTCATCCGGAAAAGTTTCTCTGATTTGGGTTTCCTCTTCATTTCCCTGAATTGGTCGATCAATCTTGACAAATGATCCGTCACCACATTTTCTGACCCTTTCTTATCTCGTATCTCAAACTCAAACTCAAACTCTTGTAGCAATAGGATCCATCTTATCAGCTGAGGTTTCGCTTCTTGCTTTGCCAATAGGTGCTTCGGTGTTGAATGATCCGTGTACACTATCACCTTAGCACGTAGCAAATATAAACGAAATTTGTCAAAAGCAAAAACCACAGCCAACAATTCTTTTTCAGTGGTGGTGTAATTCAATTGTGCATCAGTGAGTGTTTTGCTAGCATACTGAATTACATGCAACACTTTGATTTTCCTCTATTCTAACACTACTCCTAGTGCAAAATCACTAGCATCACACATAAATTCAAATGGTAGTCCCAAATCGGGAACTGCAATAATACGTGCCGACACTAATAATTTTTTTAGAGTTTGAAAGGTATGCATGCATTCATCATTAAAATCAAAAGCAACATCTTTAATCAATAAATTGCAGAGGGGTTTAAAGATCTTAGAAAAATCCTTGATAAACCGTCTATAAAACCCCGCATGCCCTAAGAAACTCCGAACTGCTTTAACATTTGAAGGCGATGGTAGCTTCTCAATCACGTCTGTTTTTGCTCGATCCACTTCTATGCCATCCCTTGAAATTCTATGACCAAGCACTATTCCTTCCTAGACCATGAAGTGGCACTTCTCCCAGTTGAGCACCAAATTCGTCTCCTTACATCGCTGCAAAACAAGTGAAAGATTAGATAATCAATTGTCAAAAGATGAACCAAAAACAGAGAAGTCATCCATGAAGACTTTTATAAACCGTTCCACCATATCACTAAAGATAAACATCATGCATATCTGAAATGTGGCTGGTGCATTGCATAATCCAAAGGGCATCCTTCGGTAAGCAAAGGTGCCATATGGACAAGTGAAGGTTGTCTCCTCTTGATCCTCAGGAGCGATGGCAATCTGATTATATCCTAAATAACCATCTAGGAAACAGTAGTAAGCATGCCTTGCTAATCTCTCCAACATTTGATCAATGAAAGGAAGTGGAAAATGATCCTTCCTTATCGCTTCATTTAATTTTTTGTAGTCAATGCACACTCTCTAGCCCATGACCGTCCTAGTTGGTATCAATTTGTTGTTCTCATTCTTTATCACTGTGATACCTCCCTTCTTCGGAACCACTTGCACCGGGCTCACCTATGGACTATCAGAAATAGGATAAATTATTCTCGCATCTAGAAGTTTCACCACCTCCTTTCTCACCACTTCCTTCATCGAAGGATTCAGTCTCCGTTGTGGCTGCACCCTAGGCTTGACATCATCTTCCATAAGTATCTTATGCATACAAAACGACGGAGAGATGCCTCTAATATCTGAAATGGTCCATCCAATTACTGATCTATGTTCTCTTAGTACCCTAATCAACCGCTCTTCTTCCAATTTGCTCAACCTTGAACTGATGATTGCTGGAAATGTTTATGCTTCACCAAGATACACATATTTGAGGTAGGAAGGCAAGGGCTTCAGTTCAAGCTTCAGAGGTTCTTCCTTTCTTTCCTTTTCCTTTTCTTTCTCAAAATTAAATTCCTCAAATTCTAGATCTTGGCTCTCATCAATCAGCTGAAGTGCTTCCAAAAATCTAGCACATTCATTCTTCGCCGACTTATCTACCTCAACTGTTTTTGATTGGGCAATACAAGCTTCTAGAGGCACTTGTGGAGTGTTCTCTTCAATAGCCTCTTCCACTAGTTTATCCACCACATCAACACTAAAGCACGAATCCGATTCAGTTGGAAACTTCATAGCTTCAAACACATTGAATGTTACTGTTTCATCTTGAACCATCAACAACAACTTTCCTTTTTGCACATCAATAAGAGCTCTCCCGGTGGCCAAAAATGGTCAGCCCAAAATAAGAGGCATTTCCTTATCCTCTTCCATGTCTAATACAAAAAATCTGCCGGAAAGATAATCTTGTCTACCTTCACCAACACATCTTCGACTATACCCCTCAGATGTTTGATGGATCTATCTCCAAGTTGCAACGACATGGTTGTTGCTTCACTTCACCAATTCCTAATCTCCTGAAAACAAAAAAAGGCATTAAATTGATGCTTGCACCTAAATCACACAAAACTCGATAAAAAATAATGTCTCTTATAATGCAAGGAATAGTAAAACTCCCTGAATCTTTGAGTTTCGCGGGTAGCTTCTTCTGGAGAATTGCGCTACACTCTTCCGTAAGCATCATTGTTTCCTTATCTTCTAACTCCCTTTTGTTTGATAAAATCTCCTTGAGAAATTTCGCGTAGCTCGGCATCTGTTGCAATGCATCTACAAAAGGAATGTTAATATGCAATTTTTTAAATATTTCAATAAATTTGGAAACCTTCTTATCTTGATTCTTTTTCTTGATTCTCTAAGGAAAAGGCACGGGAGGAGTGTGATGTGCCAACTCTGGTGGTATCTCGGGAAATGACAATTTCTCTTTCTTTTGTCTTTGCCTCTCTTCCTGCTTTTGTTCATCAACCCTAGAACTGGTTGGTTTCTTTTTAGCATCTATCTCTTCATCAACTTCCTCATCAGAATCTTCCTTTTCTTTTGGTGGGCTTCCTTCTTTCCTTGATTGTTCTACTTCTTCTAAAACTGTCCCACTTCTCAGAGTTATTGCATTTGCTTGCTCACGTGGGTTAGGTACTGTGTTGCTCGGTAGTGACCCCTGTCGTCTCTCATTTAATTTATTAGCCAATTGACCCACTTGTACCTTCAAGTTTCGAATGGACGCCCCTTGATTTCTGAAATTCATCCTCGTCTCATTCATAAAACCTATGGTCTCTTACATAAACTTTCCAAACATGTCCTCCAATTTTGTCACTATTTGCTCTCCTGGTTGATTGTTTGGCAATGCTCTTTGGTTCCATTGATTGTTCTGCTGATTCTGATTGCCCCAAGACAGGTTTGGATGATTCCTCCAACCAGGATTATATGTGTTGGAGTATGGGTTGTTCGGTTGCCTTTGATTTCCTACCAAGTAGTTAACTTGCTCAAATGATGAAGACGCTAAAGCAAACGTATTCCCCACTTGGCATTCACTACTCACATGACCACTTGCCCAAAATTCACAAATTAGTTGAGGAGCTTAAATAGAATTTACTTGCATACTTCCCAACTCTTTTTGAAGTGTCGTGATTTGGGCTGAAATAGTTGTGTATGCATCAACTTCATGAAAGCCCATAGATTTCTTCGGTTGCACCCTTTCATTAGGTCTTTGATAATTGTTGCTTGCTAGAACTTCAAGCAACTCATGAGCTTCTTTTGGTGTCTTATTTTGTAATGCTCCTCCCGAGGCTGCATCCATTATAGTTTGCACATTCACCATCAATCCATTATAAAACGTTTGGACTTGCATCTAAACTAGAAACCCATAATGTGGACACCTCCTCAGTAATTCTTTGTATCTCTCCCAAGCCTCATACAATGATTCTGACTCTTCCTGTAGAAACGATGTGATATCATTTCTCAGCTTTGCCGATTTTGCTGGAGGAAAGAATTTGGTCAGGAACTTATGTGCTAAATCATTCCATGTTGTGATCGTTCTTGATGGTAGTGCCATTAACCATCCCTTTGCCTTATCCCTCAATGAAAACGGGAACAGTCTCAATCTAATGGCGTCATCTGACACTTCGTTTAACTTGAAAGTGTCACAAATCTCCAAAAAATTGGCAATGTGTAGATTTGGATCTTCCTTCAAATCTCCTTTAAACTGTACGAACTGCTGAATCATCTGAATGGTTGCCAGCTTTATCTCAAAGTTGTTGGCTTGTACTGCTGGTCTAGTAATACTCGACCCATTGCCATCAACTAAGGGAACTGAAAACTCCCTTAGTGTTCTATTTTCTGCCATCTCAACAATGACCTCTAGTTCCTGTAGCCTCTCTTTCTCTTCTTTCTCTGTTAAGTCTTCTAGTGGTTCTTTCAATCTCAGCATCAACAGGAACCACTGGCTGACGTCTTGCTCTTCACATAAACTACACAGAAAAATAAAAAAAGTAAGATCACAAACCAACCGAAAAGAAGAAAAAAAATTAAACAAACAACAGTTAAAACAGAAATAAACTCCAATCTAGCTAACACAAGAAAACTCAATGTTAACACAAAACTCAATCCCTAGCAACGGCGCCAAAAACTTGTTGCGTTGTTACTACAACATGCAATGATAGCAAGTGCACTAGTCACACAAAGTAATAAAGTGATGAGTGAGTATCGTTCCCACGAGGATTGGTTGCTAAGCACTAATTTTCCTAAGTGTTTTTCAAGTTGGAGGAACTGAATTTGTTTGGATTAATGGGAGAGATTAAAACTAAAACTAAAACAAAACTTACTAAGTATTAAAAACTAATTAATAAAGGCAAGAATTAAAGACAAGAGTAATATCAATTTAACAAAAGGTTAGGGTTTTGACTTCATTCGGACTCTATGGATGAATTTTACGGATTATGCTATTTTCACATTCACATGCACGGATTGTAAATCGAATTCTCTAAGTTGTCAAACATACCTTCTCAGGCTATGAATTCCTAATTTTCCCTATTAAACTTCCGCACCCAACAATTTGAAGAATAATAGATCCAAGTTCATTAAGCTAATAGAATCCTAGATTGATTTCACTGATTCTCAAATCTATCTCTGGCATTCAATACTACAATGGTGAATACCCAAGAAGCTTAATATGATTCATCTCTCAATCTCATCATATTCATCAAATAAAATCAATAAAAAGGGAATAACCACACAATCTGTGCAATAGAATATCAAAATAACAATAATCAATTGATTAACCCATAGAATTCCGAGTTACATCAAAACCCTAACCCAAAATGGGTTAGTTCATAACTAAATCAACACAAACAGTAAGAAAAACAATAAACACAATGTTCAACATATTGAAATGCAGAGAAAAGAGTAGAGATCTCCCCTAGTTGAAGAATCCACAAGATTCAAGCTCAAATCTTCTCTCTAAATATCAAACCTATTC
Source organism: Pistacia vera (assembly GCF_008641045.1). NCBI lineage: Eukaryota > Viridiplantae > Streptophyta > Magnoliopsida > Sapindales > Anacardiaceae > Pistacia > Pistacia vera. The sequence continues at coordinate 28,965 of NW_022196457.1, forward strand.
AAAACTCAATGAAAACAGACAAAAACTGGATGACCCCCCACCAAAATGGTAAAGTTTTTCTTTTATACCTCGCCCAAAGACCTAAAACTTTCCTAAAATAAAACTGTGCATTTTGAAGAAACCAAAAATTCGCAGACTTCGCTGCGGTGACGAACTAAAGCTGGACTCTCGTGCATAACTTCTTTCGCCGCGGCGAACCTTCATGAAGAATTCTGAAATTACATAATTGCCCTCTGCTTGCTTCTTTGCTTGAATCTTCGATCTTCGATGCTCTCTCATGGGAACAACCTTCATAGTGCTTTACTCTGCTTCAGAACTCTCCCAAATTCTAAGATCCGCTTACTTCTGGGTCTAGAAACTCCAATTCGCTCATTATTTGCTCAAAATGTAAAGAATTAAGTAGCAATTCAGGCAAAAATGAACTAAGAAGTATCTAAAATCCGGCCAAAAAGCCTAATTAAAACAGTATAATTCTCGGATTATCAGCCATTCACATGCATATAATGCATATGCATAAGAACTTAAAGAAAGAATAAAAAATGTCCAATAATAAAGAGAAAGAAAGAAAAGCACTAAAGAATTAAAGAAAGAGAAGTGTTAAAGAAGAGAAAAGAATAGGTTGTTGCGATGGGGAACCCGTGGGTGCTAAGAAGAATTTCCCACATACACGTCGCCTTAAGTAAGCGACATAAGAAGAAGAAGAATTTGTACGACCTGTAAGAGTGTATGTGGATGAGGGTTGTACCGAGAAGAATTCCTACATGCACGCCACCTTAATTGAGTGGCCTAAGAAGAAAGAAAGAATTTGTACGGTCCGCAAGAATACATGTAGATGAGGACTGTATTCACTCATACGGCCAGGGTTCCAAATCCATGCATCAACCAAGTCCAATCGGCAAAGAATAAGAAAGGATAAGAATAAGAAAGAATAAGAAAGCTTGAGAAAGCTTGAGCATGCAAGAAAAGAAAAGAAAAGAAGAGCTTGAGCAAGCAAGAAAAGAAAGAAAAGAAAAGAAGCAGAATAAGAAATAGAAAAGAAGAAAGAAAATGCATTTCTATGCATTATTGCATGTGCATTGCATTCATGCATATTACCATGATTTTCATCATGGTTAGTAAGAATAGAAAGAATTAGAAAGAAAGAAAAGAACAGTGAGAACTAGAAACAGAGAAAGAACTAAGAAAGAATGAAGAAGAGAAAGAATAGAGTAAGGAAAGAACCCAAGAATGAGTTGGGGGGATAAAGGAGTAGAGGATTTACTTATTGAGCATTTTTGTGCTCACCCCATTGTTTTTCCATGTTTTGTAGGAAATAGGTGAGAAGCGGTCGGATGGATGTCGAAAAGCGGAGAGAAATGGCATTACTGTCCACCGTTGCTCAAGTTTTTGTACATGTTATTTTGGTATATGTAAAGAATTATATTTTATAAGTAAAGAAAAATTTGGGCCCAACTACTTTTCGTATGCTAAGTATGTATGTTTTCATCGTATATTTTCTAAAGTATACTAGTAGAAAGAAGTCATTACAATGACGGATTTGTCCTCAGTTTTTTAATTTTTTGGACAAAATTGCACTGCTTATCATCAATATTTTCATAAATGGAATGAAATATTGGTATGCCTACATTATCCTCACATATTTGCATATTGTGACCAATATGCCCTTTTATTTCACTAAAAATACAATATAAAAAGAAAAAATTATTAGCCTTAATACACATTTCGACTGAGAATCTGCCCTAAACCTCCATCGCCGCCACTGCTCTTCTTCTTCTTGATTCATTTGTGACTTCATCATTTTGATCGCCTTTTTTTTTGTAAGTCAAATGCCCTCTTTCCATTGTATTTTTCATTTTGGGTTTGTTTTGCGTTTGTTGATCTAAGATCTCACTCTTGCCTCTACTGTTGGTCTACCATCTTTGCTGCAGTGCCTTGGGTCTTCGTCTTCATCTGCTTGATCCGGACAACACTCCATTCGCCATTTTCGGTAAGTCCCTTGTCCTCTTTCCATTGTATTTTTCGTTTTCTGTTTTGTTTGCATTCGTTTGTCTAACTTCTCCCTCTTCCCTCTCTCGTTGGTCGACCATCTTCGCTGCAGCAACCTCGGGTCTTCGTCTCCATCTGTTTGCTCCCGACAATGACTTAACAATAAAATAAGTGGCTAAAATATAAGAAAAAGAATTTTGTTAATTGATCATTTCTTTCATTAACCAAACACATTAATTATTTATACCCAGTAATCATCTAAAGGGCATTTTAGTGAAATGTAATTAAGATATCTGCTCTTATAGCCAAACAAACAAATTAATTAGTAATACAAATAATCATCTCAAGGGCATTCTAGTAAAAGGGTATTTCAGGACATCTGCTATTACTGTCAACCAAACACATTAATTATTAATACATCCCAATTGAACCAAGCACAATAATAATTTAAACCCAATAATCTACAATGTAATCTTTCTTTCTGATAATCTTATTACTAAGATAAATGTAATATCTCACTAGGCAGGTATTCACTAAGTATCTCATAGAATCTAGAGAATTGCTAGTTTAAAAAAAAGGTGTTCATCTAAAATTCTTATTCTGAATCCAGCTATAACATACTATTACACAATGACTATTTCTCACATATATAAATCCACATTAATTCCTTCACTAAGACAGTATGTGCAATCCTTTTGCCAACTTGACGTCTCCCGACCACTTCAATCGAATAGCTACAAAATAAAGAAAGCAACGGGGTAAGCTATAAATGCTCAATAAATAAACCAAATCTAACTATGCTCTTACTCTACTGTCCTTGTTTCTGTTGTACTACTTCTAAATTTCTGCTTGCTTTCTCTCTTTATTCTCAGGCATACTACTTAGCAGTCTTCTATTTTTTCTCAAATCTTTCTAAATTCTTCTAGTGTTGTGCTATTCTTTATCATGTTAATTTTCTTCTCCACTAAATTATAAATTTCTGTTTCTTTCTCTACTCAACAAATTGCTAAGTTTCCTTGCTATTTATCATGTTTCTAATTTTTGTTATTTTCTAGCATGTATCTAATTTCTGTTTTTTTCTTGTATATCTCTAATTTCTTTTCTATTCTCATAGGCTTCTATTTTCTTTTCTTCTCTATTCTCATGGGTTTCTACTTTCTTTTCTTCTCTATTCTCACGGGCTTCTATTTTCTTTTCTTGGCTAGTCAAACACACAATAATAAAATAAATTGTTTAATCTATGCATAAATGCATAAGATGCAATGCACATAAAATGTATGATGCATATGCAAATGATCATGTTTGTATTCTTTCTGAAAATTCTTTTCTAATTCTTTCTGAAATTCTTTTCCTTTCTTTCCGAAATTCTTTCTGTTTTCTATTTCTTACTCTATTTGTCTTTCTTTCTGAAATTCTTTCTGTTTTCTGTTTCTTATTCTATTTTTCTTTCTTTCTGAAACTCTTTCTGTTTTCTGTTTTGGTTTGCCAATCAGACTAGGCTGAGGCATAGATTTGGAACCCTGGCCGTGTGAGCGTATTTTGAATTTCTTTCTGGGTACAGTCCTCATCCACATGCACTTCTAGCGAACTGTACAATTCTGTTTTCTATTCTGAGGCCGCTCACTGATCCATGTGGGAAACTTTTGTATCTCTGTCACCACTAGCTAACATAGCGAATGCTCACAGGCTCCCCATCGCAACAGCCCTTTGAAAATATGCTCTGTAAATCTGCAAAATAACTAGCTAGACATTTTCCAATAATTTTAAAATTTCTAAAATATATGATATGCTATGTCATGCATTTATATGTTGTCTATGCATGATCCCAAAATACGTGTCTGATTCTGGCATGTATTCTATTAATTCTAAGGCTTTTATTTCTATACTTTTCTGGAAAGTCCAAAGTTCTATTCTAATAACACTTTTAGCTTAAACATTTTCTATTTTATTATTTATTTATGAATTCTATGCATCGTGTGTACGTACACGATTCTATAATTTCTACATAATTCTGTAATTCTATAATTCTATCATGCTATGTAAAATGTACACGTACACAAGTACATTATCTCTCACAAATTCTACTCTTCTATAATTCTATTAGTGAGATGTTAAAACGGCACAATTCAACTAGGGAATGAATTCTACATTTTGGGCAATCTAATTTCTTCTATAAAAAGCTATGCCACAACATAGGTATTAAGTCTACTAACTTGCCCAATTATGCTACTAGATTTTCTCAAACTTATATGTCACATAACCATGCCATTAAACAACTCTATAATATTTTTCTAATGTAACAAACATGCCTTGTACAACTTTCTAAATACAAATTTTAATGCCATAAATTTGCATTCTCTTACATGACCATCAACTTCAATTGTTATACATGCCCTTTTTTCTTCTTTTCTTTTGGCTACATTCTATACATTAATCTATATTGTCATATTAATCTTTGTAATTACAATCTAACATATGGCACAACATATATACTTTGGCTAGATTCTAATTTCTTTCTAACATTCTTAACTAAACTTTTGGCCAATACAAAATATTCTCAAGATCTTCTAGCATAATTCTATAGCTTGTAATATACAATAAGGCATGAAAACTATACTCATACCAATCAATTTCTAAAATGGTCATGTATTTAATACATAAACCAAACTTCTATTTCTTTGATATTTAGACTTGGGAAAATTTTTCTATTCTTTATATAGTAAAATCACTTATTACATATTGTTTATAATTAATCTCAAAACAAGAAACAACAATATACTCATTTGGCCAAGCCATTCTTTGAATGATCTTTCTAATTTCAAGCATACAAGCTTGACAATTTATGGTGGCATATTGTAATATTATAATATAATCACCCATCTTTTACTATCATCAATACTACAGTATTGCAACAATTTAATATGCAATTCTTGCCATCATTTTTCTAAAGTCATAAGTTTCAAAACTCATAATTCAATGACTAAATACAATGTGCCATTCAAACTAATGCTAAAAGTTCAAGCAACTTGAACCATGCACTAAAGGCTATTCATTTCATTGAACTAACATAACCAAATGTTATTCTAAATTTTGGCATAACAAAATGCACTCTTGAATACTAAAACTTACACCTGGTTAAGCCTAACATAACCTTTCAACTCCAATTCTTTCCTTTCTCAAACAATTTCTTCAACAAGATTTAACAAACTCATGTATGCATTTCTCTTTGAATTTTCATCAAACAATTCACATGCACATGCAAGTACTTGGTTGGCCACATTTCCACATCTCTCCAAATCCACTAAAATTGGAGCAAAAATTCACCAAACTTAACTTCAAATCTGGCCGGATTCAAAACTTCCAAATTCCAACATCAACTCATCAAAATTTCATCCAAAGTTCAACCAAAACATCACATCTACATAACTACTCATCTTGGCTGAATTTCTACACATTATTCTCCATCAAACAAGCATCTAAAGAACCAATACTTCTTATCATACACAACTGAAGAATCAACTTACACATATACTACTCAAATTAAAGCTTAGATTGAGTTTACTTACCTTTTTCTTGCAAGAATCCTTTTCTTTACTTCCTTTGCTCACTTTCTCCATTGATTCATGCTAAAACACATAAATTCATGAGAACTCATACTTATAAAACACAAATCACAAACTTTTGCTAAAATTCTTACCTTAGAAAGCCACAAAATGAACATATATTCACTTAGGCATGAATTCTCATGTAATTCCCTTGGAAGACTTTGAATAAATGGAAGAGAAATGGGGGAAGAAGGTGGCATGCTCAAGGGATGAGAATGGTTGGGGTTTGTCAATTGAAGCCTTATATATTCTCATTTTGCCCTTGCACTTTTATAATAATTCCAATTATGCCATACATGCATTTACCGATATACCCTCACTTTCAATGGATTTAACACATGTTCTTGGTCATTCCACAGCCCACTTTTTTCATCTAGTTATGAGTGAAAATATCATTTTACCCTTATTCTCTAATTTTTTTTCTAATACTTTACAAACACGTATATATATTCTCATTTTGCCCTTGCACTTTTATGATAATTCCAGTTATGCCATACATGCATTTACCGATATACCCTCACTTTCAATGGATTTAACACATGTTCTTGGTCATTTCACAACCCACTTTTTCATCTAGTTGTGAGAGAAAAGACCATTTTACCCTTATTCTTTAATTTTTGTTCTAGTACTTTACAAACACATATTTATCTCGGCATCACATCACGTGTATTGTCCATAACCTTTCTACCACTCTATTATCATGGCTAGCACACTTAATACATTATATTCATCATACTTACTTTTCACTTGAACACGTGATTCTATGTGAAATGACAATTTTGCCCCTATCGAAACTTTTATGGAATTCCACTATAAAACTAGTTAAATATATTCACTATGACTATAAAATAATCCCTACTATATTTCTGAATGTAGGTATTACAATAAAAAAAAAAACATTATATGATTCAAACGGCCCCTTTAGAAAAAGATAAATTCACCCTTTTTCTTTCACCTTAATTAAAATACTTTTTCTTTTAATTTTACTTTCTCACAAATTAAATTACGTCCTTTTTTTAATTTAATTTTCTCACAAATCAAATTACTTTTTTTTTTTTCCATTTCATTTTATTTTCTCACTAAAATGGATTAACCTTTTTTTCCTTAAAAAATAAGTTAATTTTTTCTTTAATCATTTTCCGATAACATCTTGTTACCAACGGTGGTCTAAAGCGCAGCTACGCGCTTGGTCAATCTCGCCGGCCATGTAAAGTCTAGCGAAATGGCTGCTGATCAAGTTATCAAAATCTTCAAAAAAATCAATCAAGAACTCTTCCAAAATAAAATCAATTAAGAAATAATAAATGTTGTGGATATTGTTGAGACCATGGCTGCCGATCAAGCTATCAAAATCTTCAAAAAATATCAATCAAGAAATGTTTCAAAAAATCCATTAAGAAATGTTTCAAAAAAAAAAAATTGTTGTCGATATTGTTGAAACCATGGCTGCTAAAATTGTTCGAATCCGAAATTGTGCTCAAAAGAAAAAGAAGGGATGGAAGAAGAATGAAGAGAAAGAGGAAAGAAAGAGGGATCTAGGATGTCAAACTTGTTTAAACCATGGCTGACAAAATTGTTAAGAGCTAGCCAACTATTCATAAACCCATTCACAAATGATGAAAAACCTTTAGATTTACATCACCTTAAACAACCAGGAACACAAAAACAACCCACAAATCCTATTATATCCACTTAATTTCACAATCGGCAACCCGCAAATACAAACTCACAACCAACCTGTTATGCCGAAAAAAGTAGGGCTGATGTGGAGCCTTGTCAGTAAAGGATGGTCAGAGTTCAAAAGGGTTTTGTGCTGTCCAGGTGCGGCCACATCACGCCTAGCGCAAGTGGCATGACTCCTATCAGTGCAATAGGTGAGTGCCAGGCCAGTAAGCGGCTGGAGATCGTCCATGTGTCAAAGCCCTACTTTAATCGAGGAAATCCCTGGGGCAGGTGATCAACGGGACGCAAAGAAAGGATTTGCACGACACCTACCCACTTGCAGGCTTCATAATCATTACCTTGAACTTTCCCACGATTAGCTTATTTTATGCCGAAATAGCTCTCTCTCTCTCTCTCTAAACTGTAACTCAGCTCGCTGAACGCGACCTGATCACTCTCTCTTATTAATACAGTAGCAGTGGATGTAGGATTCGCTTTAGAGCATCCGAACCACTTTAAATATTGTTCGTCACCTTTTATTTGATTCAATCCCCTCATATCACGTGTGACTTCTAAGTCATTTTAGCATTTTACACGTGCAAGTAGTTGGTGTCAAATCAAGCATCAATAGTTTGACGCTAGAAGGAGGGCCTTATTTAGTACCTACTCTTCATCAGAAAAATCTCTGACTAATCGGTCCCACAACAGCAAATGGCTCACGGTTTCAAATCTGAGCGAACCAATCATGGCAATAAAAAAATCCCCCAGATCTAGGAGGACACTTCTCCCGAAATGCCGCCAGTCAAGCAGAATATCACGAGGGATATTCCTTCAAGCTCGCAACTCGACCTAACCGTCATGAGTTACCTGGAGAGGTTCAATAATACTCTTCAAACGATCCGCCAAAGGTTAGACTAATTGGATCAGGTCATGCCACCCAAATCCAATAAGGCGGTGCCACCGCCAAAAACGCCTACAGGTCAGGTGAAAGAGCAAAAAAGGGTGAAAGCACATACCGCACACACTGTAATGTGTCAGAGAAAGGGAAAGCAAGTGGCACACAGCAGACCCAAGGGCTTCAAGGGACTAGCGAACACCGATCGCGCAGTGGGTATATTACCCGTGGCATTGCAACTCAGCGATATGTCGCAGCATGAGCCATCCTGCGCCACGACGCACAGGCACTCCCATAAAGGTGCAAGGCTGGGAGATTCCCAATATCGCCAGAATGATGACTTTGGTCGTCGTCATGCAAGGGATTCCCATCCTCCGCGGGTCGGTTAGTACCACCATGGAGGTTGGGAAGACTCCCCGAATAACACGATGCAATCACACGGCTCTAGCCAGAGTGTATCGAGATTGGCCAGAACTTTCGACCGAGGTGAGGAAGAGTCTGATTTGCTATCTTTCCTTAACCACAACCGTGAGGGTCAAACCTACGTTGCCGAAAGTGATCCCCAGGTAGCTCCGCTGCCTTAGATTGAGGAACTACAACGAGCTCTGGATTAGCTTAAGGCTCAGCAGAATGAGCAAGGACAGGTCGTAGAGGCATCTCCCTTTTCTTCGACAATGTTAGCTGCCCCTCTCCCATCGAGATTCAGAATGCCCAACATGATTGCATTCTATCGGAATTCCGATTCGCAGGATCATTTATATGAGTTCAAAGACCTCATGGAACTCCACCAAGTCTCTGACTTGGTAAAATATCATTGCTTGGCAGTAACCCTTATCGCTCATGCCAAGCGCTTGTTCAAGTCGCTTCTAGCAGGATCGGTCGGCTCATGGCCTCAAATGAGCTCAACATTTCTGAGGCATTTCCAGGCGAACAGTAAGTTCTCAATGCTACTAAGCTACCTAAGTAATATATGGCAGGAGAGGGATGAACCCCTCCAATCTTATATAGATAGGTTCCATAGGGAGCTCCACAAAGTGGTTCATACTCCCGAAGAGTCAGTTCGGACTCTCATCGTTGTGGGAGTTCACTTGCAGACAGACTTATGGAAGGAACTGCAATCTGAGGATGATGTTTTCCTCACTCGCTTCTACAACCTTACTGAAAAGTACCTCCAGATCGAAAGCTCTGTGGCAGCTCTTAGTCACCATGACCCCGATCTGTTGGGCAGTGCTCCCAACTAGGGGGAGAATAGGAGGGCTGATCGCAGATGGGCTAATGATGATCAGAAAAAAGAAAATAAGTAGCAGTACGAGCCCAAGAAGTCTTATGCCCTAGTTCTTTGTTGCGATCATGACAAGAGTCAGTACACTCCTCTGAATGCCTCGGTATCATCTATTCTAGATAAATCAAAGGAGGCCAGTTTGTTCGAAGAGCCCGAGCCCATGAAGAATCCCCCCTTAGTCAGAAGTAATAAAAAGTATTGCCATTATCATCGAGATAATGGGTACCACACCGATGAGTGTCGGGCCTTCAAGCAAGCAATTGAGGACCTCATCTAACAGGGGCACTTCAAAGAGTATGTTGATGACTTAGCTCCCGTTCGGGAGAAAAATCAACAGGAACCAGGGAAGAGGCGTCATTGTCGTAAAGGTCTCTACAGTGTGGAGATCATCTTTGGAGGACCACACCCCATGGGGAACTCTCGAGGTGCCTAGGAAAGGTATGCTCGAGAAACCCGTAATAACCCCATAAGTGTCATGAGCATGATGCTATAACCCGCCAAGGTTCACAGAGAGGAGGAAATCACCTTCTCCGAGAAAGACGCAGTGCGATTACATCATCCCTATGAGGATGTTGTCGTCATCACGCCTGAAATAGATCAGTGTGAAGTCCACAGGATATTGGTGGACAATGGAAGCGCCGTGAATATCTTATATCAGCAAGCTTTCGAGAAGATGAAACTGGACGAGGCAGATCTGAAGCTTGCCTCTATCCCTCTGTACGGTTTCACTAGCAATCATTTGATTCCCAAGGGGATGATCTCGCTCCAAGTCACGTTGGTAAAAACCAACAAGCTGACCAAAATGACTGAGTTTTTAGTAGTAGAATGTCCTTCCGCTTTCAATGGCATCTTGGGACGACCTCTAGTACGAAGCTTCAAGACAAGCACATCAATATACCATTTGAAGATAAAGTTCCCCACCCCGACGGGGATAGGGGAAGTAAATGGATCTCAACGCGCATCTCGCAACTGTTATGTAAGGGCAGTGCAGATGGTGTGCAAGGGCAAGGGAGCACCAGTTGGCATCCTTAAGCAGGCAATGACGATCAACAGGATCGAGCCACAGCCAGGCCCGATTGAGGATGACATGGATCCTCGCATCCAAAAATGCCCTCACAGTGGGCCGAACGAGGACCTATCTAAGGTATCGGTAAATCAAAGTGAGCCAACCTGAGTATTGAGAATTAGAAGTAATCTTAGCCCTCAACTTGCCAACGACTTGACAAACATCCTTAAGGAAAATGTCGACATATTTGCATAAACTCATGTTGACATGATCGAGATCAGCCTAAATGTTATATGCTATGCCTTGAATATTGATAGTACGGTCAGGCTGGTTCGCTAAAAGAGGAGAGCAATGGACCACGAGCAGTATGCCGCCTTAAAAGTCGAGGTAGATAACCTCCTCTTGAACGGGTCTATCTGAGAGGCACTTTACCCAAGCTGGGTTGCCAACCTGGTCTTAGTAAAGAAGCCTACCGATAAATGACGGACTTGCGTTGACTTCACCGACCTCAATAAGGCACGTCCGAAAGACAACTTTTCCTTGCAGAGAATCGACCAGCTTGTCGATTCCACCTCCGGACATGAGCTGTTGAGTTTTATGGACGCCAACTTAGGATACAATCAGATTCTGATGTATGCACCGGACAAAGAGCATACCTCATTTGTTACAGATCAGGGGCTGTATTGTTATAAGGTTATGCCCTTCGGCCTAAAAAACGTTAGGGCGACTTACCAGTGGTTGGTTAACCAAATGTTTTCCAAGTAGATTAGAAAATCAGTAGAAGTCTATGTTGATGACATGCTGGTAAAATCGCATGTTGCTTCAGATCACATATCACATCTTGCTGAGATGTTTGGCATACTCCGAAGGTACAAAATGAAGCTCAATCCCCTGAAGTGTTCGTTCAAAGTATCCTCAAGAAAATTCTTGGGGTATATGGTTAACCAAAGGGGAATAGAAATTAACCCCAAAAAGATTCAAGCTCTCTTTGATATGAGGAGCCCGACCAACCGAAAATAGGTTCAGAGTCCTAATGGGCGAATAGCGGCTCTTAGTTGCTTCATATCAAGAGCAACAAATCGTTGCTTGCCATTTTTCAATATACTCAGGGCCAACAAGAAGTTCGAGTGGACTCCAGACTGCTAACAAGCTTTCTAGAGCATAAAAAAGTACCTCAGAAAACCACCTCTCCTGTCCAAGCTGCTCCCTCAAGAAATTCTTTTCCTGTATCTATCTGTCTCTCAGCATGCGGTCAGTGCAACTCTAATTCGGGAAGAAAATAGAGTCCAATGGCTAGTTTATTACGCAAGCAGGCATATGCTGGATGCCAAAATATGGTATCCAGAAATGGAGCGATTAGCTTATGCTTTGCTAGTCGCCTCCAAAAAGTTGCGACCTTATTTCCATGCCCACACTATCCATGTATTGACCAACTACCCGCTTAGGCAAGTCCTCCAAAAGCTAGAGGCTTCAGGTAAGTCTTAAGTGGGCGATAGAACTAAGTCAATTCGATCTACAGTACAGACCAAAAGCAACCATTAAAGGGCAGGCTATTGCCGATTTCATTTCAGAGTTTTCACACCAACCGATTCAGTAATCTAAGCAACAGTCTAGCGAAGTCACCCAGGAAACTATTCAAAATCTATCGACCTAGAGCCTTTATATCGATGAATCCTCAAACAGGAAAAGGGTCGGGGCAGGTCTTCTCCTCTGTAGTCTCGAGGGGACTCGTATCCATGGTATTCTTCAGTTTAGGTTCAAAGCTACCAACAACGAGGCCGAGTATGAAGCACTGCTCGCTGGTCTGCAATTGGCAAAAGAAATGGGGTCAATTGCGATCAGTATTCATAGCGACTCCATGCTGGTTGTTAATCAGATTTTGGGAGAGTATCAAGCCAAGGAAGAAAACATGATCAGTTATCTAAAGAAAGCTAAAGCCGCACTCGAGTCTTTCAAGCACTTCGTAATGGCACAGATTCCTAGAGACAGTAATTCTGTCGCAGATGCCTTGGCAAGAATGGCCTTATCACTGGACTTAGATGCCCTAGAAAGTATTCTTGGTCGATACATAGAGATCCCTATAATTAGCTTGCCTAAACAGGCCGTGGTTACTACAGAATCAGTTTCCTGGATAACCCCATTTATTCAGTGTCTCTGAGATAGGACCTTGCCCAATGACAAGGTTGAGGCAAAAACCCTGCGAGCTAGAGCTACTCGTTACACACTCATAGGAGATAAGTTGTACAAGCGAGGATTTAGCACCCCTCTTCTCTGATGTGTAACTGATGAGGAAGCAGACTATATCATGAGGGAGATACATGAAGGGATCTACGGTAATCACACTGCCCGCGCGATCCCTCGCTAACAAAGTTGTTCGTCAAGGGTGCTACTAGCCTCTACTTCAAGAGGATACCTTTAACTTTGTAAAAAAGTGTGACAAGTGCTAGTGGTTCGTGAACGTACCGCGAGCTCCTTCCTACCAGCTGATAACCATGATCAGCCCCTGGCCATTCTCCATGTGGAGAATTGATCTTATTGGACCGATGCCAGCTGGAAAGGGAGGGGTCAAGTATGATATGGTCGTAGTGGATTATTTCACCAAGTGGGCTGAAGTTGAACCCTTGGCCGCGATCACTACCAAGAAGCTCAAGGACTTCGTCTTAAAAAATATAGTGTGCCGCTACGGAATTCCTCATATACTTATCTCTGGTAATGGGAAGCATTTTGACAACGAGCAATTCAAGCAGTTTTGTGATAAGCTGGGGATCCATAAAAAGTTCGCCTCAGTCGTAAGACAGCAAGCCAATGGCCAGGTTGAAGCTGTCAACAAGACCATTAAGCATACTTTGAAAGCTAAGCTTGGAGCTGCCAAGGGAAATTGGGTCGACGACCTCCCAGAAGTCCTATGGGCATATAGGACAACTCCGAGAATCTCTACTTTAGAAACACCTTTCTCGCTAGCATATGGCTGCGAGGCTATGATCCTAGTGGAAGTGGGGGTTGGTTCACTTTGGAGGTACCTGTTCAATGAAACAGACAATGAAGCACTTTTACGTGCAAGTCTAGACTTAGTTAAAGAACACCGCAGCAAAGCTCGGTTAAGGATAACAGCCTACCAGTAGCGTGCGAAAAGATTCTTCGACTCTAAAGTCAGGAGAAGAGGCTTTTAGGTCAACGACCTAATTCTGAAAGAAGTCCTTCTTGGTACAAGGGAACCAAGCGCAGGAGTATTGGGATTGAACTGGGAGGGCCCATACTGCATCGTTAAAGTGATACGACCAGGGACTTATCACCTCAAAAGGCTCAACAGTTCCGAAGTACCACAAGCTTGGAATGCTAAGCATCTTCGCCCCTATTATCAGTAATTCTGAACTCACTCTTTTAATTTCCTCATACAAATTCCCTTGAAAGCTTTGAAATTAAGATCGCTTTTAAGCCAAATCCAATTTGTATAAATGTATGATTTTGTTCCTCGCATTGTTTTTATCTTTCTGTTCGCATATGTAATGTTTGTGAAGTACGAAAAATTATAAGTGCTCACAAATAATTTAATATTGCAAATAGCTAAAAGATGTCCCCCTGTTCGCATATGGAATGTTTGTGAAGTACGAAAGATTATAAGTTATAAGTGCTCACAAATAATTTAAAAGATGATCATTTTATTCATAAATTTCTAAGTACAAGAGAATATGCAAGGGCAGTCAAAAGCAAGGTTGTGGGAAAAATAAAGGCAGAAGCGATAACTAGTCTTCATCCCTAAGCCTTGAAGGTGCGACCTCGGTATCTCCAGGTTGGTCACCGACCACCTGGTCAGTTGTCAAGTCCTTCGAGACGTACTCCTCCGGTTGATCCTCTTCCAGGTGAGGCCCTAGACCTTCCTTCTCATCATCGGCTCTTACCATGGAGGCAAGGATCCTTTAATAATCATTCGAAAGGTCGGTGAGGTCCATGGCCGGGTTCTTTGGCCGAAGGGCATAAATGGACTGAATCGACTAGTCAACAGCTTTCCTCTCAATTTCCAACTCTTGTCGCTTCATCTCTTTGGTTAATGAAGTTACCCGCCCCTAGGATACTTCAAGATTTGCCTTAAGTGCCCTCCTCTGCTTCTTAGAAGTTTCCCACACCCGAGCTCTCTCTTCCTCTACCTGCAAGGCTTGCTCAAAGTTCGCTTGCAGCTCCAGCTGTTTCTCTCCAACCTCTTTGGTGAGCCTGGCCACTGTGGTTTGAAGCTATTTAAGCTCCTCTCCCTTCTTCTCCAGCTCAGCCTTCTGGAAGTCCACCGTGTGAAGAGCAGATTCCTCTCCGACATGTACTGGTTCATCTGAACAATGTTCAAGCCCAGCTCTTCTTTCGCAACTGCTAAGTCGTGCCTCAGCTGCATGTTCTCTTTCTTCAGCTCGAAGAGTCCCACGGCAACTTCCAGTTGGATCTTTTGTTGGGCCAAGTGCATGGTGAGCAAAGACTGCATAGTGACATAAGCAAGCATTAGACTGTCTCCTTGAAAAAAAGTAAAGTATTGGAAAGTCCTCGATGAGGACAAACCGTCTTACCTGGCTTTGCATTTGAACCGCCCTAATCATCAAGTCTGCAGGTTAGAGGCCATGAGCTCTTCAAAGACTTTGGCAAGTTGACACTCCAAAAGGGTGAACACCACCGGCTACAGGTGCTCCAGAAGTTGACCCATAGAATCTAACACTAGTTTGTCAACTCTTGAAGCAAAGGGCACCTCGCCAGCCAGCCATTTGCCTTCTCTCCTCTTAGAAGCTGTGACCTCCCTTTATCTCGTGTGCGGATGGACTAGTGTAACCTTGGTCGAGTGCCTTAAGCTCCCTCCCGAGCGAAAAGCCTGATAAGGCTGTTATCTCCTAGGCTGCACCCCCAAGCCCTCCGACTCGGACTCTGATTCCTCGGGCTACAGCACCATTTTTTTCTTGGACTTTTGGCCCATAGTCTTCTACTTTGGCCGTGCGACCGCAAGTTGAGAAGGTTTTACCAGTTTTTCAGTGGGTGGCTATACCACCACCTACGCTCCTTCAACAAGGGTGTCGCTAGGGCCCGCCTCGGCTTGTTCCGTGGCGCCGACCCGGGGGAAAATGAACCCCTTTTCTCTCAATGACCTTGGCACTCTAGGCGGCATATTCGTTGCATGCAGGTACTGTTAGTAAAAGAGTTCGCTACATGCAAAAGAAAAAATTTGAAAAGACTACGGACACTTATGAAGTAAGGGTCCCAAAGTCGCTTCAGAATTGAAGAAGTCATACTTCCTCAAATTGGCGGTTGTCACGAGCAGTTTCACATTGTGAAAATGATCTGGCAAGTTATCGAATGAAACTGTTCAGTTGAAGTCAGAGAGATCTGTCAACCTGGTCGACTTGTTTCCTATGAAGAGACAAGAAAGATCATTAGAAAGTAAATCCCAAAAAGAAAAGAAAAGAAAAAATTCACTAAGTATAAAAAAGGAAGACGTACTCGGCTCCCTAAAGTGGTAGATGCCATCGTAATGGAAAAAGAAAAACTTGGTCTCGTATGCCTCGACATTACTGGGGTAATTGAATATGCCTCCCTCAATCGTGGATTGCTTCAAGAGGTAGTAAGAATTTTTGTCCTTGCTTTTTTTTAAATAGTACGAGTAAGTGAGCTCCAGTGCAGTCAGCTGGCCGAGGCCATACTCAGCGCACGCCATCAGATTTGGATCTTCCTTCAAGGGAGATTTGAAGGAAGATCCAAATTTGCACATTGCAAATTTTTTAGAGATTTGTGATACCTTCAAGGCAAACGGAGTGTTAGATGACGCCATCAGATTGAGACTATTCCCGTTTTCATTGAGGGATAAAACTAAAGGATGGTTAATGGCACTACAATTAGGAACGATCACAACATGGAACGAATTAGCACAGAAGTTCCTGACCAAATTTTTTCCTTCAACAAAATCAGCGGAATTGAGAAATGATATCACATCTTTTCTATAGGAAGAGTCTGAATCATTACATGAGGCGTGGAATAGATACAAGGAATTATTGAGGAGGTGTCCACACCATGGGTTGCAAGTTTGGATGCAAGTCCAAACGTTTTACAATGGATTGATGGTTAATGTGCAAACCATGATGGATGCAGCATCGGGAGGAGCATTGTAGAATAAGACACCAGAAGAAGCTCATGAGTTGCTTGAAGTTTTGGCAAGTAACAACAATCAAAGACCTAATGAAAAGGTGCAGTAGAAGAAATATATAGGTCTTCATGAAGTTGATGCATATACGGCCATTTCAGCCCAACTCACAGCACTTCAAAAGCAGTTGGGAAGTATGCAGGTAAACTCTATTCAAGCACCTTAACTAACTTGTGATTTTTGTGCAGGTAGTCATATGAGCAGTGAATGTCAAGTGGGGAGCACATTTGCTTCAACGTCTTCATCGTCGGAGCAGGTTAACTACTTGGTAGGAAATCAAAGGCAACCAAACAATCTGTACTCCAACACATATAATCTTGGTTAAAGGAATCATCCGAACCTATCTTGGGGCAATCAGAATCAACAGAACAATCAATGGAACCAAAGAGCAATGCCAAACAACTAAGCAGGGGTGAACAATCAATCAGGAGAGCAAAGAGTGACAAAACTAGAGGATATGTTTGGAAAGTTTATGCAAGAGACCACAAGTTTCATGAATGAGACCAGGACAAATTTCAGAAACCAAGGGGCGTCCATTTGGAACTTGGAAGTACAGGTGGGTCAATTGGCTGACAAGCTAAATGAGAGACCATAGGGTTCTGTACCAAGCAACATAGTGACAAATCCACAAGAACAAGTGAATGCAATAACTTTGAGAAGTGAAACAATCTTAGAAGAGGTGGAACAATTAGGGAAAGAAGGAAGCCCACCTAAAGAAAAGAAAGATTCCAATAAGGAACTAGATGAAGAGATAATGGTTAAAGAGAAACCAACCAGCTCTAAGGAAGATGAACCAAAGAGGAAAGAGAAGCAAAGGCAAAAGAATGAGAAATTGCCATTTCCCGAGATACCACCAGAGTTGACATATCACACTCCACCCGTGCCTTTTCCTTAGAGGCTAAGAAAAGAAAATTAGGATAAGCAGTTCATTAAATTTCTTGAGGTATTTAAGAAACTGCATATTAATATTCCTTTCGCAGATGCCTTGCAGCAGATGTCGAGTTACGCGAAATTTCTCAAGGACATTCTGTCGAATAAAAGGAAGTTAGACGAAGAGGAAACAGTGATGCTCACAGAGGAATGCAGTGCCATTCTACAGAAGAAGTTGCCACCAAAACTTAAAGATCCAAGGAGTTTCACTATCCCTTGTGTTATAGGGAATATTACATTTGATAAGGTTTTGTGTGATATAGGTGCAAGCATAAATCTTATGCCTTTTTCTATTTTCAATAAATTAGGAATTGGTGAAGTGAAGCCGACAACCATATGCTTGCAGCTTGCAGATAGATCCATAAAGCATCCAAGGGCATTATTGAAGATGTGCTAGTTAAGGTGGACAAATTTATTTTTCCAGCAGATTTCTTTGTGTTGGATATGGAAGAAGATAAGGAGATTCCTCTCATCTTGGGACGACCATTTCTGGCTATCGGAAGAGCTTTAATAGATGTTCAAGAGGGGAAGTTGATCATGAGGATGCAAGATGAGGAAGTGACATTCAATGTCCTTGATTCTCTGAAAGTCTCGCCGAAGAGAGAGTCATGTTTCAAAATTGACTCGGTGGGTCAATCAACAATTGAAACTTCCCAACTGAACGATCCTAATTCGTCAATTAAAGGATGCATGGTCAAGTCAAGGCAATTCAAGGAGGAGGACCATAACCCAGAAATAGTTACGCCATTCTGAGATGGACCACAACCGAGCATGTGTCTTCACAAGGGATGGATACCTCAACTCAAAAAAGGTAAGGGAAAGTCAAGAAAGCGGAAAGCTATTGATGAGAATGTTCAATCCATGAAAGGAATGACCAAGGAATGGAAATGGGTGGCTAAGCTCTCAACAAAGGCCCTATGTGACAAAAATCATCAACAATTGAAGCTTTGGTGCAAGGACAATGCTCGGGAGTTGATGTATTTAGATAGTCCGGATTGACATGAGGACTTGAGAAAGTCGAGCTTCCGACTGTAAACAAGCGCTTCTTGGAAGGCAACCCAAGTGTTTTCATTTGTTTGTTATTTGTTTGTTGTTTTGAATTTGTTTAGTTGTCTAATGATTTAGAATGATTTTTAATTTATGTGTTTTTAGGTGTTTCAGGTGAATTATCGGATCAAGCCAAAAAAAGGAAATTCTCCAGATTTCGCCACAGCAAAGTACATTTTGCACAAAAAGGAATTCGAAAAGTTCCAAACTTTGTCACGGCGAACTTTGTTCTTCGCCGAGGCGTCGTTCTCTCTGGAATTTTTCACCACAGCGAAAAAAATTTCTTTGCAACGGCATAAAGGGTTTAGCGAAATTTAACTAAGGGAATTTTACCACAGCGAAGCACTTTCTTTGCCGCGGCGCTGTAGGCTCTGGAAATTTTCGCCATGGCGAAAACTGCTTTTTATAAATAGTCACTCGCGACTCTTCATTTTCGCTAAAAAATTCAAAACACATCTGAGAGCAAAACTTTTCCACCTTCAATCCAGAGCTTCTCCAGTGAATTCCCACTACTTTTTCTTACTCCTTAACCCTCCTAAACACCAAAACAACTCATTTTAGCAAGGATTTTTGCAAAAAATTGAAGAAAATTTTGGAAACCCTTGGTTTTCAAAATTTGGGAATCTTGCAATCTGGGCTGCAATTGGTGAAATTGGTGGTGCTTTCAGCGTGAGAAGGGTAAGATTTCAAGTTCTCCAACATCTAAATTGCTAAATTTTGATTGTTGTGTGGTGTGCTGTCGTAGGCAACCAAGATTAAAAACCTTCCTAACCTAACTACTGAACTGTAAATAGGGTAAGCAAGAGTTGATCCCACGAAGAGTGTCTAGCTGAATTTTCTATGATGTGAATAAGGCTAGGGGATTTTGAGTAAAACAGAAAACAATCTTAGCCAAAAACAAAAACAAAAACAATTCAATTCGAAATCAATTAATATAACGAAACTTGGTCTCCGTTAACATTCACCATCGGAATCTTACAACTGATCATTGATGCAAAAGTAAATCAATTCTTACTTTGAATATTCACTGTTGGAACTATTTTCCGATCTCTCCTTAATTGTAATTAATTAGGAAACAAGCGATCTTAATTAATCTTTCCATTAAACAACCCTAGACAAGCACTAAAAATTTAATCTAATGGCAGCCTTAAGAATTAGAGAAATCGATGAAGCTAAACAACACAAACACAAGCGGTTGTATTTAATTTAGTTGAATGCTCTTCTTAAGATTACTAATTCCTGACGCAGCAAATTATTAACCCTAATTGCTTCATAAGTTAGAGGGATCAAACAATTACGGATTTGATATCAAACTTAGCAGTAGATTGCAACAAATAATACACTAGTAGGCCTCCTAGTAATTAAATGCATCAATCATGAAGATATGCACAGAATAACATTCAATACTCAAACATGAAAATTGAACACTAAAATAAAATAGATTAGATCTCACATTGGTTGATTCCGAGGTCTCCGTTTCCGACGACCAAGTTACAAAAGTTTTAGCCGCTCATGGCCATAATCAAAACTCAAAAGAGAAAATTGCAGAGCAGAGAAGAGAGAGGCGTGGCCCCCCTCAAAAACCCTAATCTGATCCCTTTAACAAAAATCCAGTTCAAGTATTTGAATCCCACTAAATCTCCTAAAAGAAATATTCTAAAATCCTAAAATAACATTAATCCTAATTTGATTCTAATTAATTGAAAATAAGATAAAGTCCTAAAATAAAATAGGGAAGTGTGAATTGTAACTTGCGTGCCACATGTAATCAAATCTTCCAATAATAAACTGCCCAATTGATTTGCATGACAAGGCAGAATGCTCCAGGACGTCCAATGCAGATGCGTCAACTTCAAGCTTGATTAAAACCTTGATGCAGTGAGTATCTCTCCAAACTAAAATAATTAAGTTGTAGATATATTTCTTAGCATTCCACAGAATTTTGAATCATCTCAATCGGAGCTTGGATGAGAGAGTTATGCCCAGATTACGAAACAACGTCGAAAATATCCGAATTCACTTAATTAGTTCTGTTTTGCAATTAACGCCTCCATTTGCATCCTAAATCAAAATAGAATAATAATGAGTAATTTAGGCAACAAATACGTATAAAAGACTAAACATTAAGGGGGGTAAATATGATATTTTGCATTCTCATCATTGTGCTTTAAGTTTGAATTATTGTTTGGATGAGTTGAGTTGTGGAATTTTTGTGAAGTTTGTGCTTTGATTTTGATTAAAGAAGTGTGGATCTTGATTTGTATGGTGTTGAGGAGTTTAGGTTTTCAATTTTGGAGTGTTTTGTTGAGTTTGGACGAAGAGTGATTTTTGGGGGGCTAGGTGCAAAATTTTGAAACTTATGTGTATTGTCAGGAGAGATTTGAATTGTTAGGTTGAATCCTTTGTTTGGGGGTGCATTTGGGTATTAACAATCAAACCAAAAATGCCGCTCAAAGTACCTTCCAAGGGTAAAGGAAAAGGGAAGAAGATGGACAATAGATTTGTTAATGACAAGGCTCGGCAATGATATGAAGGAGCAATCCAAAGGAAGGATAAGGGATGTATTACCGAGCGTGGATTGACCACGAGCCATGTTGTTGAGTGGAGTTAAGGGAGACGTTGAGAGTTATTTATGAGTGAACCTGCACATGCAGCCATAGAGCTGATAATGAGAGAGTTTTATGCCAACCTCCCTGAGTGTGATCCTCTTCATGTGTTTGTGAGGGGCACTGATGTGCCATTTGATGCGAAAGTCATCAATGACTTTTATAACTTGCCTCAAATTTACCATGATGAGTATGAGGAATTTAGGAAGACAGAGTTGAGGATGAGGTGATACTTAAGGTCATAGCAAAACCAGATACCCCTTGGGAGGTTTCGAATAAGGGAAAGAAGAGTATTAAGGGAACTAATTTGATACCAATGGCTAGGTTGTGGCAGTACTTTGTGTGTGCGAGGATGACGCTGAAGACGCACTCTAGTACAATGACTTATGAGAAAGCATTGTTGCTTTATTCCATTACCACAGGAAAGAGAATTAATGTGGGAAACATTATCATGATGAGTACAAAGAATGCAGCCCAACCAAGGCGAGGCATCTTCCCTTTTCCACATCTTATCACCGAGTTGTGCACTCGAGCAGGAGTCGAGAAGACAAATGATGAGCCATTTATCCATCATGCACCAGTCCTCAACACTAACTACTATCACAAGCATCTTGACCGTCCATCCAATGAAGGACCCAGATCCGGGATAAAACAACAGAGAACCACACAAGGCACTGCCACATCATCCAGTCAACAACCACAATAAAGGAGCTGAAATAACAGATGTTGGGTAAGATGAAACGGTTGGAACGACATCAAGGTTGGCTAGCAGAGCAGACCAGGATGATGTATAATTTGCAACAGAGCTGCTGCGCCAAGTTTGACATTGACACTTCGAACTTCCAATGGGAAGACTGGGATTCAGAGAAATGGATGGGCTCTGACATAGAAGATGACGACACCGAATGAGAGGAGGAGGTCGAAGAATGAAACCTGAGCACCTGTTTTCTAGTTTATTTTTTTTTCTTTGTTTTAATTGTCATTGTCTTTTATTTTGAACATTGAACTAATTTTCTTTTTGTTTTGGATTGTTTAATTTTTGTTTGAACTTCCTAGTAGTTTTAAGGGCGAGATTAGGGTTGTAATATTTTCATATTAGTTAGTGAAATTTTCTAACACAGTGTACACCACAGAATGTCAATTGTTTTACAGATTATGTTGATGAAAAGCCAAGGAATGGGTGTGCATGCTGTTGAGCGAAACTCTGACTTCACGGATTAATCAGGGAACTATCTCATAATTTTGTAAATTCTGTTTTTCTATTCCTAAATTTTGCATAATGTGACATTGGGGACAATGTCATCTTTAGTTTGGGGGTAGGAAAAATTTGAACAATTTTTTATTTGTGTTTAGTTGTTTTCATGTTTTGTAATGTATGCCAATGATGAATTACATAAATCTATGATGAGAATTTGATTGTTGGGATGTTATTGTTGAAAAATATTAAGCATTGCTTTAAGTTTATGTTGGTTGACTGAATTTTACTTGAGGTTTGTTGAGTGGTTCAACCACCATTTTCATTATTTCAGCATGCTTAGATTCATTTTATGTGGTTAGGTGAAGTCTTGATAATGTTGGTGGACTCTAGAACCTAGTTGAGAAGTACATGAGGTGAAATTCTAGGAATAGACATTATTGAGGAAGTGGTTTAGGCAATTTTTCGGAACGTTTGAGCCTTTCTAGCCGACCATAGATTTTATACCTAGTTACCCATTTGAGCCTTATGAAATCATGGTTGTCATATCTTTCTTGTGCAACCAATAATGCCCAAACCTTTTACCCTAAACACGTCTGCAACTTTTAAGAGAATTCTAAGACTAATGCAAACACAAGGAGCTTGGAGAGTTGCGTGAATGAACTAAAAGAATAGTTTGGGGTTGTGAGAAGGGCAAGAAGAATAAGAGGGGTAATTAACCTCAGTTTGGTTATTGTTGTTTAAAAAAAAAAAAATTAAGAATTGCATTGCAGTAGCAAAAATGAGAAGTGCACATGCTTAAGGATTATTAAATGGTTGATATCTTAAGTGGTGGTTGAGGAAGAAAGTGGAAGTTGATTTAAGTCTTGTTGTTTGCTTAAAGGAAACTGATTTCTCTTGCTTAGTTTATCCTTTCCTTTTCTTTAAAGCCCACTAACCAAGCCTAACGTTACAAGCCTGTAAAGACCTTTTGATCTTTAGTGATGTCTAATCCTTATTAGTGGAGAGTAGTTCGATACTTAGGCTTATGGAGTCTGCCGCCATTTGATAAACTTTGCATTTCTGCATAAAATAATCCAGGAAGTCGGAATGTGGACTGAAGTGGGGATCACCTACTCGGGGGACCAATAGAGAAAGATAGTCGATGCAACTTATAACTTCTTAGAGTGTTGAACATTTTCTAGTAATAATTTTTCAACAATCTTTGAGACTTGTGTAACTTCTAGGCAATTTCTTGTGTTGAGTTTGAGTCCAATTTTTGTCTTATCATTTTCAGTTTTGTTGTTTTGTGTTGTTGGTTGATTGTTGTTTGTTGTTTTTCTCACTTTGTGTTTTGTACCTGATGCTTGGGGACGAGCATGTCTTTAGTTTGGGGGTATTTGATAATCCGAGGATTATACTATTTTATTTAGGCTTTTTGGCTGGATTTTAGATACTTCTTAGTTTGTTTATGCCTGAATTGTTACTTAATTCTATATATTTTATGTTTCAGGCCGAAATGTGCATTTTTAGCAAATAATGAGCGAATTGGAGTTTGTAGAGTTGAAGCACTATGAAGTTTGTTCCCATGAGAAAGCATCGAAGACCGAAGATTCAAGTAAGGAAGCAAGCAGAGGGCAATTCTATAAATTCAAAATTTTCCAGGAAGGTTCGCCGTGGCGAAATTTATTCTTCGCCGCGGTGAAAGAAGCTAGGCACAAGATTTACTTTAGTTCGTCGCGGCGGTGAAATTCTTTCTTCGCCGCAGCGAAGTCTACGAAATTTTGTTTTCTCCAAAACGCACAGTTTTATTTTAGGAAAGGTTTTAGGTTTTAGGGGAACTATGTAAGAAAAACCTTGCCATTTTGGTCGAGCTTCGTCTGGTTTTCGTTTGGTTTAGGGTAGTTTTTACATTTGGAAAGAAGATTTGAGCTTTAATCTTGTAGATTCTTTAACTATGGGAGATCTCTACTCTTTTCTCTTTATTTCAATATATTGATTACTAGGTTTATTGTTTTTCTTGCTGTTTGTGTTAATTTAGTTATGAACTAACCCATTTTGGGTTAGGGTTTTGATGTAATTCGGATTTCCATGGATTAATCAATTGATTATTGTTGCTTTTATATTATATTGCATAGATTGTGTGATTATTCAAATTTTAATTGATTTTACTTGTTGAACATGATGAGATTGAGAAATGAGTCATGTTGAGCTTCTTGGATAATCACCATTGTTATTTTAAATGCTAGAGATAGATTTGAGAAGCAATGAAATCAGTCTAGGATTCCATTAGCTTGATGAACTTGGATTTGTTAATCTTCAATTTGTTGGGTGCAGAAGATTAATAGGGAAAAGTAGGAATTCATAGCCTGAGAAGGTATGTTTTACAACTTAGGGAATTCGGTTTACAATCCGTGCATGTGAGTGTAAAAGTAGAATAATCCACAGAATTAATCCATAGAGTCTGAATGAACTCAAACCCTAACTGTTTGTTTTAATTGATATTACTCTTGTGTTAAATTTTGCTTTCATAATTTAGTTGTTTTTACATTTAGTAAATTTTGCTTTCAGTTAAGTTTTATATTCTCCCATAAATCCAAAAAATTTTCGGTTCCTCGAACTTGAAAACAAATAGGAAATTCAGTGCTTAGCAACCAATCCTCGTGGGAACGATACTCACTCATCACTTTATTATTTTGTGTGACTAGTGCACTTGCTGTATTTGAATGTTGTAGTTACAACGCATCAACGTGGAAGAACAAAACCCTAATTATCTTCCAAAAATCCTAAAAATCCCTTGGGGACCACCCCTAATGGTTCGTACCATGAAAACCTATTCCTTACAGAAGTCTAGCCATAAACACCCACCATTATCACCTGGTTAAGTTGTCCACGAAACAGAAAAAGGAAAGCAATGGAAGGATCTTCCTTACTTTTTTGGCTGTGGGGATCGAGCTTCTTACTATTAACGAAAAGTGCGCACCAACTTGAAGGATAGAAAATCTGGTCTCGTGAGAGCTTTTTGCTTTTTTCTGAAAGTATGAGTGTTGTGACGTTGCTTAAGGCGAGCCTGGGGTTTTATAGTGGAGGAAACAACAATTGGTCTTCCCGAAGCCAAGCGACATTTTGGGCGGAATGCGTCTCTCGCCGTTGATCGCAATCACATGTCATCAATCGACGAGAAGGAGTAACCGCCACGCTACAAGAAATTCAATCGTCACGTTTCTCCGTTGAAATAATCGAGTGACGACTCGATTCTCTCCTCCACATTAAATGCACTCTCATTCGCATTTAATGCCCTGATAAGGAATGTCGTTTCAGCATGTCTTGCATTTAATATGCATGGCTGACACTTATTGCGTACAGGACACGTTTGTCAGAATAAAGGATACTTCATTAATGGATTAGCTATCAAGCACAACAGATAACATCTGAAGAGGTCGTTGGAAAAGAACACTCTTCGTCGCATGTCGGTTGCAAAGCGATGTGATTCCTTGCCTCCAGCAGAAATATGCCAAGTGTAATCAGGTCGTGAACCTCAGTTAAGATAAGAGGTGTATCGATACGGCACTAAGTAGGGTCTAATCCAGGTTGTCGACTTTGTGAAAGAAAACCATCTCAAGTCGCTCGTAGAAAAATGTTCAACGACCTCTTTGTAGCCAGGTCGGTTCAACTAGGCATCATTTAGATATGTCAAATCATGGCATAATTATGAAGTTCTCAAGTTTCGATCCTTAAACCTTAAAAAATGGGGGACTTCTGTTATGCCAAAAAAAGTAAGGCTGATGTAGAGCCTCGCTAGTAAAGGATGGTCAGAGTTCAGAAGGGTTCTGCACCGTCCAAGTGCAGCCACGTCGCACCTAGCGCAAGTGGCATGGCTCCTATCAGTACAGTAGGTGAGTGCCAAGCCAGCAAGCGGCTGAAGATTGCCCACATGTCAAAGCCTTGCTTTAATCAAGGAAATCCCTCGGGCAGGTGATCAATGGGACACAAAGAAAGGATTTGCACGGCACCTACCCACTTGCAGCTTTCATGATCATTACCTTGAACTTTCCCACTATAAATAGAGGACTTCCCTCTCATTTGAGGGATTAGCTGATTTTACGTTGAAATAGCTCTCTCTCTCTCTCTCTCTCTCTGAACTATAACTTAGCTCACTGAATGCGACCTGATCACTCTCTCTTATTAATACAATAGAAATGGACGTAGGATTCGCTTTAGAGCATCCGAACACTTTAAATATTGCTCTTCACCTTTTATTTGATTTAATCCCCTTATATCATATGTGACTTCTAAGTCATTTTAGCATTTTACACATGCAAGTAGTTGGTGTCAAAATCAAGCATCAACGCAACCCAAATTTAAAATCCAAAAACCCATGTAAAATCAGCAACATTGATTATAATGAAACCCAAAAATATCCACAAACCCAATCAGGAAATCTGCAACCTTGTGGTAAGGTTTAGCTATGGCACTGGTTTGTGTGGCTAGGAAGAGTGTCGCCTAGTGCTGGGTCAAGTTACCAGGTGGCACGCAGCTACAACTATTGCTCCTGTATGCCATGGCAGGAAGTGTGTCCTAGTGAAGAAAAGGTAAGGAAAAAAAAAAAGAAGAAAAGAAAATAAAGAGAAACAAATAAGGAAAGGAACAATTGAATGAAGAAGAAAAGGAAAGAACAAAAAAAAAAAAAGGAAAAGAATAAAAGGAAATAAAGAAAAAAATATAGGGAAATGAACGATGAAGGGAAGAAGAACTGGTGAGATTCCAATCCACAAAAGAAAAAAATAAGAAAATAGAAGGAAACAACAAAAAAATGATATAAAGAAAAAAAAAATCAATGACCCATTGGTTTGAGTTTTCCCTTTTCACTCAAAATTACCCTATTACCCTCCCTTATTTGACTTTGTTGACTTGAATTTGATGGGTTCGCAAAATTACTTCATTACCTTCTTTCCATTTGACCGCTTTGATTTGAAGAAACATGTCGTGAGGACAAATGAGTTTTTTTTTTTTTTTTTTTTTTTTTGGTTGGGTAAAGTTAGGAAAACAAATGATTTTCATTTTTTAGAGGGAGTTTCAATACTTTTCGAAAATGTTGGGGCCATTTTATATTCTTATCTCTTAGGGTGCATTTGGATCAGGGGCATATAAGATAACAGGGGTAATCTTCATTTATTTTGCAAGATTTCGGTGTTTGCTTTGTATTGTAGAAAATGTTTACTATTAGTAATATGGCGGGTAATCCGATACCTTCTCCCACTCCTAGGATTAAAACATTACTGGGATAATCTGATTTTTATACCTATTTTACCCTTCATTAAATACCATTTCAGACACAATTGCCCTCAAATGTCTACCAAATAACAATTACCCAGCCCGCCGTACATTTGAGAAATTAGCTAAAACATCTCAACCATAAAAAGTTTAAAAGTTAACAAAATACCCCCAACCACCCAAGACTACTGCCGGCCGTTACTCACCACCGTCAACCACCGGCTTTAGTTGTCGTAATAGTGCACGATCGGCGGGATCTAGCCGGTCGTGTGCTGGTATAGCCTTTTCTAGCCATGAATATGTGATCCTTAGTCGGAAACAACCAGATCTAGCTGTTTCTATAGCGTTTCACGGCCAAAGATGTGGCTGTGAAATGACCATAGATCTAGCTGTGAAATGGCCATGGTTTGTGATCCATGGTTGGAAATGGCTTTGTTGATGCACAGTTGACCATATGTGACCAATCGTGTTCCATTTTGTACACTGTCGATGATGACCGGCGGTGGTGTCTGGCTGGATATCAGCAGTGGCTTGGGTTGGGTGGGGATGATTTTGCTATAAATTAAAGTTTTATATGGATTGGGTGTTTTAGCAAAATTTCAAATGTAGGGGGTTAAAAGAATTATTCAAAAATAATAATAAAAATAATATTATATTAATACTTAAAAAGGAGGGCAATTTAGTAATCTATGTAGCATACCCACCCATTTATCCTCCCAACCAAACATATTATTCACCAATTTATTCGAACCAACTAAACACATTTTCTAAATATTTCCAGTAATCTTCAAGATAATCTATCTTTCCGTTAATATAACATCCCCTATAATAAAACATCATATGATCCAAACGCTCCCTTAGGGGCTTAGATAGTTTTAACCCTAATTATATCTAATTTTATTTGGAACTTCATATATTTATATGAAAGTTAAAGGGGATATTAAAACTAGGAGAGTTTTATTTTTCAAAAAGACAGAAAAGAGACACAAGTTTCAGAATAAACAAAAAAGGGACAATTTCCAACTAGTCGACGTTAGTTTTAAACATAAAATAAAAAAAATGGAAAGACCTAAATACCATTTATTTTCTTAATATAAATTTAGTTTAAGGTGTGTTTGTTTCAAGGAATTATTTATCACTGAAAATATAGGATTACCATTGAGATACATTACCTTGAAGATTAATAGGAGAATGTTATACTAATATGTTTGGTTAGATTGGTGAGTATAAACAATTAATATGATTGGTTGGGAGGAATAAAATATTATCGAGGAGTTTTTACTAAATTACACTTCTTCGTTAAAATTATTATTATTTAGAACATTTTTTAACCCCTTACATTTGAGAATTTAACTAAAACATCCCAACAACAAAAGTTTAAAATTTAACAAAATACACTCAGCCACCCAAGACGATTATCGGCTGCCAGCCACCACTACCGGCCTCCACTAACAGTCGTCAGAACTGTTAGTAATTGATCTTCAGTAGGTAGTGAAAAAACAATAATAAACCAAAAAATCAATTACTTTTGCATCAAAATCCGGGTAAAGACTTATAGCATTTTGCATGTTAAAAACAAATCTATATAAAAAAAAAATTAATCCATTCAAGGATTAGAACACTTACGTACGTTTGGAGGCTCCTTCAATGTCTCTAATTTGATTTTACTTTTGATTCAATATAGAATTGCATGAACGTTGATCCTTCACACAAAGACAATCCAGAGAATCGACAATTGTTTTACTAGAAATATTTGTAGGCTTCAAGAATCAAGTAAAGAATCAAAGAAATTTTTTTTTATTCACTCTGCCAAAAACGTGAGAGAGAGAGAGAGAGAGAGAGAGAGAGAGAGAGAGAGAGTGAGTGAGGGTGGCTAGGGTTTTTCTTAATTGAATCATGTGTTATTAGTTTTAATTTTAATAAAAACCCTATTCCACCAAGGAATAGTCATGGGCTCCAACCCTAATCCACCCTTGCAACCAAACACCCTTTAATTGGTATTTTAAATTTATTATTATTAAAATCAATTAATATATATAAATATATAACATTTAATTAATAATAATTCATTTAAATATATGCGCACATATATTTAAATATAATTTCACTAATTTTAATTTCAATATTAAAATCGAATATAGGCAACAACTTCAGCAA
Organism: Pistacia vera; assembly: GCF_008641045.1. Classification (NCBI taxonomy): domain Eukaryota; kingdom Viridiplantae; phylum Streptophyta; class Magnoliopsida; order Sapindales; family Anacardiaceae; genus Pistacia; species Pistacia vera. Next base: position 58,755 of record NW_022196457.1, read on the forward strand.
ATTTAATTGCACTGTGAGATTACCAAAACACCCTTTCATCCTAAAAGACAAAAATACCCCTTTCACAAACTGATGCTTAAATTATCTTCTAAGTGTGTGACCCGTAAGCTCCTTATCATATCTGCAATAAGTAGTATTGAGATTAACACCAATTAATCGTCTCACTACACATAGACCAAGATTAGCCCCTAGCAAGGCATCATGGCCACCCAATAGATTCGGATTCAGCGAAATAGCTACCTATCAATGATATGGTTACCATGCAATCAAATCCTTTCAACATACGTTATCTCATCGAGACTGAGGTACAAAAATAGTGTCAACCTCAGTTAGTATCGATACCTTTATATTTAGTTACAGGACCAATGACCGGAATATTAAATTGAATTGAGCAACAACTCAGTCCCACTATGGCCCCAGATTTAGTGTCATTGTCATTTACTGAATTGTGCAGTGAGATAACTTCTCCCGTACCTGGGAGTGATGAATCATTTGTCGATCCACCATAGTCTTGATACACTCCTCGGTGTAGCCAATCACTACCGCATTGATATCTTTGAATAAAACTACGTTGGGCTAGTGTTAAACTAAACCAATTGGTGCATAAGGCGCTTCGGTGATCTCAAGTCTAAGGATCACATGCACCACCATTCATTAGAGGATTTATTCCATGGACACTAGGGTTACCATCCATACGGAATCCTTTAGTGAGTTTGTCCAATAAACTTGCCTTCAGTAAGCACCCATGCGTTACACTAGGTTGTTAGCAAACAACCTTGACAAGTGAGGTCAGTCACTATCTTTCAACAGGATCGTTTAACACTATGATTGTCTTACCGTATTATTTGTGTCTTTGATTAGAATAATACTATGGCTACAGACATTTCTAGAATGGCCACTATATGTGATCATAGGGTTCTTACTATCAAGATTTGAAACACTTTATACCTTCTTCATGATTCTACCATCCTAAGGACATATATCAATACACCCAATTATGATTTATATGATATGGTAGAAAATACCTTTTATTGATTAATAAATATTATTACAAAAAGTCAATTCTACAATAATTGATTGGCTTTAGGACACCTACTCTAACAAGAACAACGCACGACTGACTGAATCTGACCAACCATGCACCGATCTGGCCGTTTCTAGCCAGATCGAAGGTCAAAAATAGCCAGATAGTCATGGATCTAGTCAAAAAGCTAGATCCATTCTGACCATTAACGGCCAGATTTGTGGCCGTTTACAGCCATGGGTCTAGTTGGAAACAACCAGAATGAATCTGGTCGTTTCCAGCCCGATCCATGGCCATCTGGCCATTTCTAGCTTTCGATTTGGCAGAAAATGGCTAGATTGGCGCATGGTCAATTATGCTTTTTGACAACTGCCAAAGGCGGCTAGCGGTGGTGGCCAACGGCCGGCAGTTATCTTGGGTGGCTAGGAGTATTATGGGTATTATCCATGTAAGTAGTGAGGGTATTTCTGTCTAAAAAAATAATATATGAGGTTAAAGAAGTCATTTCGCACATTTGGGCTAATTGTTATTTAGTAGACATATGAGGGCATTTGTTTCCAAAATGTTTATTAATTAAGGGTAAAATTAGTATGAACAGTTGATTACCCCGATAATGGAAAAATAACACCCTCTTAGATGGTGATCGAATTACCCTCATTTTTACCTACAGTAACAATTATTGGCATTGAAAGTTTACTGTAATATTTCATTACTTGACACTTAAACGTAGTAATTTCTAGAAAATAAGATAGATTACTGGTGTTATCTTTTATACCTGCAAAACAAACGCACCCTAAGTATTTTAAAATGAAAAATAAAAAATAAAAGGACTCCAATTGGTTGTCGGGAATGAGTTGATGATCACAACATTTGTTTTGGCTTGACTTTCTTTTTGTAGTTTGGAGGGAAAAACTTTTATGGGTTATGATTGGAATTTAGAGCAGGGTTTAGAAATTGTTGACTCAATGAATTATCATGTTATTATTTTGAAGATAAAAAACTATTATGTTTTTAAACATTTCTGCTAATGACGTGTGCTTAAGTGTGAGTTTAGATGACAAAGAAGTCTTCAATACATTCAAAGAAATATCAAAGAGAGAAAAGACAAAGCCTGAATAAATAAATTTGAAGAATTCAAGAAAGCTTAAGTCTAGGCAGTATTCCTTGTAATCATTTTTATTTGTATTAAGTATGAGTTTTGTTTAGAAAAGTCATGTGCATGTGAAAGCAATGTTTTAAAACTCGGACTGGACCGACTGGTCCAACCGTTAACCGACTCCTTCTTCGGTCTAGGGACACCCTAAACCTGGTTTTAGCCATTAGCCTGGATTTACCAGTGGTTGAACCAGTAGAACAGTCCAAAACCATCAGTTCAACCATCGAGTCAGAGAACCGATAGCCGGCGACAGCCATTATAGGTGGGTCAAGAAGGACGGTGTTCAAAGCTATGAAGGGAAGATATGAAGAGGAAGGTTAAAGGTGGTGTTGGCATCGATGATCGCACACGATTGTACGGTGGGTTGTCCTAGCGGTGTTGATCGATTGGAAATCGATGAAAATGGAGCAGGGAAAGTGTTTAGGTGGTGTCTGAAAGGTTAGGAAAAGCATGTGGGCACCGAAAATGATCGAAAAAAGGCTAGGGACTAATATGGGGTGGATTGTAGTTGCAGCAGCTAGAGTTTCCTGGCCAGATCGCAAAGGTGTGTTTGTTAGATTTCAAACTGGTAGGGATTGATGCATAATTTCAAACTCAAACTCAAGGGTGTGTTTGCTGGATTTCAAACCTACTGGATATTCTATGTCACCGGTCGGACTGCCTGACTTAGGAACTGACCCCTTAACTGAGTCAAGGCCTGGGTCGGGTTTAAAACCATTATGTGAAAGCTCTCAAAAGCTTGTTTTTGAGTTTTTTAGATTGGGCTAAAATGTCACTTTTCAAACCTGAGGGATTAAGAACCAAAGTTTTCATATTCTGTAATTTAACCCATTCGGTCAACTAGTTGGGCATATGAATTTGGGTTTTAAATCTTGGGCTAAAGTGACATAATCTAAAGTTTGGGGGGTAAAGTGATTTTTCCAAACTTTGAAAACATACATTTTTACCCCCATCCAGTAGCTCGATTGGTTGTCTGGTTTAACATTTGGATTAGGCAATGCTATGTTTTTTGGGCTCTACTAATCCGATCGACCGCTTCGACAGTTGAATTCCACAATGATTAGTGTCACATGTGTGCCATGTAGGCACCACGTCAAATCTAGTTGATCAAATTCAAGGCAATCGATTGGATTCTGCAGTTTTCAAAGTCTGTTTTTAACCATAATGAATATATTTTTGCACTCCTCAATATAAACCCAACAAAACCCATTCTTAAAAACTTTTGTACACTCTGAAATTTCATATTGGATAAAGCAAAAACATTCAATCAAAGTTTCTTGAGCTTCCACTTGCAATTTCTTATTCTAACTAACCTTTGCTACACATTCATTTGATGTCTTGTAGATTGAGTTGTATTGAGTGAAAACACTTGTGTATCAACTTTGTGAGAGAGTTACTTCACTGTTTTATTAATCCATTTTCCAGTTGTAAAAGAGTGAACCTTGTTCTTGAGTTTCTAGACATATCTAGTGAAAGAAAGTGAATTCTAGAGAGTACAAAAGTTTAATAACATCTTGGAAGCTATTTGTAAAGTGAATTCTAGAAAGCTTGGTTAGGGTTTGACAACCAAATATTAGTGGAATACTCCAAGGGATAGAGCTTGGAGAGTTGGAGGAGTAGACATAGGCCAGTTTGGGTCGAACCACTATACATCGTGCATTTGCTTTTCTTATCCCTCAGTTCTTTACCTTTATGCTACAATTTACTTGTTTTATGATTAATTGATTATTATAACATTTGCCATATTCACCGATTGCTTTAAAAAAGTCTAAAATCACAAATAACTTTAATTTGAGCATATAACAAAATAATTTCTAGTTGGCTATAACAATAGTGTCACCAATGGCGGGTCAAGCACTTTTTTTTATTGCTTCCATTCAATGAACTTTACGCCTGCGCTTCGAATATTGAGATTTGCAACTTTTTAGCTTTTAGATGGATATTTATGGAAGTTTCATTTTAAAATTTTATTACTTTTTTTCTATTAAAGATACTGAATTATTTTTTTTGTTGTTGTTGAAGGGGCCAAACTATCAATTATTTTTATTAAAAGTATTAAACTTTAAATTTTTTCTATGAAGATGTCAAACTTTCACATTTTTTTCTTACAATGTTAAATTTTGACATGACAATTAAGACTTACTTAAACATTTGTAATCTAAACAATTTCAAATTAACTTTTTCTTTTTTTTCAATTATTTCAATAAAAACCACAAAAACCACCCAAATAAATAAAACCTACGCACACTCCAATTTTTTCAATGGCTCTCATTATAAGCAACAATGGGGAAGGAGGCAGAATCCTCTACATCACCCGCACAAGAAACCCTTTCCGTCACCACGCCATCTTCTTCCCCACCTCGACCTCGACCTCCCCTACTCAAGCTCCTACGCCTACTCGTCTCGTAGTCTCGACTGCCAAGAAGCTCTCTTCTCGAACCGGACGCTTCGATAGCAAGAACCGCCGGAGTGGCGGCGCAACCACTACGAAAGAGCAGCAAGAACAGACGACTGAACCACATTAACGGAGGCTTCAGAATTCAGATTGAAGATGAGAGCGTTGGTAGTATTAGTAAAATTGAAAACGTTGGCGTGAGTGTTGATGATGGGCTTGTTGTGCCGGATCTTACCCGGTGAAAACCCGGCTTCTGGGAGGGTTCTCAGTGGGACGGGTTTGGTTTCTTCATGCAAGACGTGGGCTTTTGGCATCGGCTTTGTGGTATGCATAATTGATTTTATTGAGTCTTTGAATTAGACATGTTAAATAAGTTGAATTGGGAATTCTTGAATATGTTGCAGTCACGTGGTTATATTTATTGTTTCAAAATGAATATTTTACACTTAGAAGATTTCGAATTAAGTCAGAATTTGTGATGTTATTATTCTTATTGAAAATATTTAGTGGCGGCTAATGTCCAAATCAGCTAATGAGGAATCTATTATGATCAGCATTCTGGTAGGTTTTATTTATTATTGATAATTTTTGTAGTCTTTATTGAAATAATAAAAAAAAGGGTTAATTTGATATTTTTTAGATTATAAATCTCTAAGTTAGCTTTAATTATTATGTCAAAATGTCTAGTCAATACAACAAAATTGTCATGTCAATGATTTTTAATGAAAAAAATGTCATGTCAATAATATTTAATGCTATAAGAAAAACGAAAAAGATACAGTCACCAAAGTTATTCATCGAATTAATACACCAAATGACGTAATAAAATCTTGACTGTCGATTAATATATTAAGTTAAAATTAATCAACGGTCAGGATTTTATCACATCATTCAGTACATGAATTCGGTACACTACTTCGGTGACTATAGCATTACTCTAGAAAAAAATATGAAAGTTTGGTACATTTAATAGGAAAAACTTAAAGTTAGATACTTTTAATAAAAATAATTACAGTAAAACTTCTCTATAGTGATACTCTATATAGGAATAAACTCTACATAGTCATAAAAAATTATATTCCTAATTTGGGATAGTTATAAATAAGAATAAACTCCACATTGTAATAAATTATAATTTTTCTAATTCCCGTCTTAAGGAAAGTTGTCTCCATATGGTAATAATTATTTGCATATTGTAAAAAAATATATGGTATGTTACATTAAAGGTTTAAGATGAAAAAAAATATTTATCTAAAGTTGTTTAGGACAATAATTTATATTTTAGAGTTGTTATTACATCTTTTAACTTGCGAGTACATTACTCGCTAGCATAGACATTTTCTTCTTACAGCCAAAACATTTCTAGCTTCTCAAGCATGTCTAGAGCTTCTTGACAGAGCTTCTTGACATGAAACTTTTTGTATTTACGTACTATCATCCTCATAATTATTTTCTTTCTCTTCTTGTTTAATTGTAGATATGATTTCTTCTTTTGTTAAAGTATACATGACTTGTTACTCATTTGGATGATTAAGAAAGACATTAATATTCATTCGATTAGTGCAGTAAAGTTGTCGAATCTGATCACTCAATTCCCTAGTTAGTAAATACGGGTACAGCAAAAAAACAGTACGGGAATTTTACGGGTATAATACGGCAAATGATGAAAAATACGTTTATAAAAATTTGGCTATAAAATTCGGATACGGAAAAAATACGATACGGGTATATACAGGTTTAATACAATGCATTGTCAATAATACGTTTTGAAAAATACGTCAATATCAATCTTAGTATTAATAATTTTATGGATTACCTGGCTAAAATTAATATAGTATTTCAAATGTAAAGTATTCAATTAACCAATAACACAAATATACAATATATAACTTGTATTCAAATTATAATCTCTAGACTCAAACACAATATTTAGCCATGATTCTTTACTAATTTAAAACTTGATAACTATGATATTAAATGCAACAAATTTTAACTTCCTATTAATCCATCAAAAAATAAAATTTTGTCTCACAAATCTTATTTTATACCTATAATATATGACTTTTTTTTTTCACAATAAATTATTATTTTAATATCATCAATCCAATCTAATTTATTAGATAGCACGAAAATAATTGAAGAATATGAAATGATTTTGTATGTGTTTTGAGTTTAAAGTGTAAAGGTGTGGGCGGGAAAATGGATGTCAGGAAGTCATTTTAAGTTTTGAATTTTTGAGAGGATTATTTTATATTTTTATTCTCCTTTTCCAATAAAACAAATGGATGTCAGTGGTTAAATCAGTGTGAAATGGGTGGGAAAAAGATGTCAATTTCAATTATTCGCGAATTATTCGCTAATTATTCGGATACTCCAAAAATTCGCGAATAATTCGGCAGCTCTTGAGAAATATGTGGATACGCGTTTTATATGCGAATTATACGGATGATCGTCTAATTCGCGTATAAAATGCATATTTACTAATTAGGCTCAATTCTACAATGACTCTTTGATTCTCCTCATCCACTTCATTTGTAACTTACAATTCATCGACATCGAGGGTCCTAATTTTATAATGCTTAAAACAGTTGGCAATAGTCTGTGGCTTCACATCAGTTGTCATACAGCAACTGCATTTACAATTCTATCAAGGATAGTTATCTTTGTTGATTTCAAAACATAATCTTTTATCCGTTTCAAAAGTAGGCAATTAAAGCGCTGAATTGAAACCCTAATATTATTAAAACATGAATTGAAATCTTAATATTGTACTACTAAAATATGAATTATGAAATAAGAAATTTTTTAACTACACCTCTATTTAGTTATAACATCCTCATTATGATAAAATTAGTTAGTCTCACCATTATAATTATAGAAATATTTTACTGTAATAGTTTGATATCTTTAACAGGAAAAAAATGATTCAATACCTTTAATAGGAAAAAAAGTAATAACTCGGTGCTTTCCAATGTAATTAAGCCTTTTAAAATTGAAACTTCTATAAATATCAATATCAAGTAATAACTCGGTACTTTCTAATGTAATTAAGCCTTTTAAAATTGAAACTTCTATAAATATCAATATCAAAGAGTAGCCACCTTAGGCCAGAGACGTCGATGGCCTGTGATCTTTCTTTTAAAAAAAAAAAAAATTATTTTGGTTTTGTTTATTTTTAATTTAATTTTTTAGTCCCTTTATTTGTTTTAGTATTTTTAATTTATTGTTTAATTTTGTTGTCTTGAATTTTCTTTTTAAATTGTGATGATTTTTCACTTTTTACTTTTTATTTTTATTTTTATATGAATTTTGTCTATTGTTAGAAAGTAATAAGTTAAATCTATAAATTTACTATCTTACCCTTACACAATGTTAAATTTAACACCAACTAATTACAAATTGTCCTTTTTCTGTGTATTTTTTTGTCTTTTTCAAAAAGATTGTCTCTTGATTAACTGAAGGCTTTAAATTTATAAAAAAGAAAAAAATAATGTTAATTTTGAATTTTATTTAACAAGAGACTTGGAAAGAGTTTACATGGGTTCAAATAACAATACTCTATTGAGCGATAAAAGCACATGAAATGTTAATTTTATCTCTTATGAGTGTTATACATACAAGATCATTATAAAAATTAGGGTTTATCTTATTTAAACCCTCCTGAAATCAATTAGTATTAAACTCATATGCTTCATTTAAAAAAGTATCAAAAACACCCTTGTCGATAGTGATATGTTGGTTCTATCCAATTTTAAATTCAAACGTCTATTTTACGCCTCCTATCACTTAACAATTTATATTTAATTTATATTTATCTTTTATACACTTAAGTCGATGGTGTTGACATGGGGTTTTCTATCCACGGATCTAACAATGACGATGATAGTGTGCGAGTCCTCACAAAAACTTGGTTTCATTTTTCAATAATGCTATGCTTATTCACGAGCTTACTAACCGCTTTACTATCTTTGTTAAAATTATATATGGTACTTGTACTATGTGTATAGTACCCGTACTATGCGTTATATTTATAAAAGATAGTAAAATGATTAGTAAGATCATGAATAAGCATAACATTACTCTTCATTTTTTGTATAAATGAAATATAAAATGCACAAAGGAAGATAAGAAAAATAAAAAAATAAAACAAAGTAAAAGGAAATTAGAAAAAAAAAAAAAAAAATGAAAAGATTTCTGTTGCCAGGAATCGAACCGAATATGCTAACCGACTAGACTACAATGTATTTTTGTATGGGCCTGAATTTTATGTTAGATTAATTAATTAAATACAATAGTTTAATTTCAAAAGACTAATTTAACTCATAACTAAAAACAACCATACATATAATTAACCACCGGTGCCCCTAGCAGGTCGTGAATGAAATCCCAGAGAACATCTCCCACTCAACTATGATAAGAAGTGCCTATCATTTGTCTCCTTTGTATTATTTTACGGACTTTGATTGAATTAAAAAATGTCAAGAGAAAATTAAACTTCCCAGAAACAAAAATATCTGAATTCATTTGTTTCTATACAACTGATTATATAAGATTAATTTGAACTGCAGCTTAACAATAGATGACAGAGAGGAAATATTCTACGGGTTTCTGAAAGTTTAAACAAAGCTCATACATCAGTCAAGATTAATGAAGATACAATCACAACATAGGCAAGAAAAAAGAAAATGGCTATTTGAACGAAGAACTTTGGATTTTCCCTCATGTTTGGTGATGTAACTGCCCTACAAACCAGAACACCATGTATATAAAGTAAATAAATAAAAAGGGGTGAAAATCTAGTTCAAAAGAGTATTCCTCTCATTTTTCAATAGGAAATTACCTAGCAATGCGCTGAGAAAATCTGTGAAAAGGCAAACTCTGGATGAAGACGATGCCTGGTCCCGTTAGAACAGCTGTCACCAAATTGTCACCCTGAAATTTCAACATTGTTATGAACAGAACATTCTAACAAACGAACAACAATAGATGTATAAAAGCATGAATGTTGAACTCCCAAAAAAGCCTGGATCTAGCACCATGATTTTTAGATTGTATTAAATCGCTGGAATGCCTCAAGGACCTCCTCGTTGTCGTCAAACTATTTATAGAGTTGCAAGAGAATCTAAATAGAAGGGTTTATCCCTCAGCAGCAGCCACAATGTACAAGGTGCTCAAATTACATAGCTCTCAATGTCATTTTAATTATGCATATCTCCCCTGTCACTTAGCCAGCCATTTTATTGAAATGGGAGGTTTCAATCCACAAAGAACTGAAGATCTTCTACAAGAATATCATAGATACAGAGTGAATGCAGAGACAGAGTAGAAAACACTAGTAATTGAAGTAACTTACCCCAAAGACCACCCTTCGCATGGGTCCATTGTATTTAATTTGGACATTGACTGAGGCAGTGAGGGCCACAATGCAAGACACATCAACAGTTAGTATCTCGCCCACTTCAAGATTTTTCTGCACAACTAGCAAAAAGGAAATAACGGTCTGCTGATTAGTCTAAATGATACAATATCCAGAAACTATATTATATTGACACAAGAAATGTTATAAACCTATACAAGAAGCATAATGTGCTAGTCAGTTAACTATAGCAGGTGAAAGCAGTAAGGGTAATAAAGAGCAAAGAGGGGCAAAAGTTTGCTAAACAGCAAGCTGGAGAATTCAATTTGAGCAGTACAACAACACTAAGGTATAACTACACAGCCAAGGTACAAGAACTACCCGGCGAAGGCATGCTTGAATCAGGAACAAACTAAAAGCTAGTCAACATTCAGTTCCAATTACATTATCACAAAATTTAGAGCAGACCAAACTCTTTAGAGATCCTGACAAGAGTATTTCTAGAGGTATACATATAAATCAAAAATGCATACCAGATCCACCAGCGAGAATAAATGCAAGCCCCTGGCCGGTTAGCTTCTGTCTCAGAAAACCCTATATTAGAATTGAAGTATTAATTAATAAGATTATTTGGAAAATTCGGGAGAAAAAGCAAAGTGGCATAAATTAAAATCTGAAAAACATAAGGTACTAGAAGAGGCAGAGGCACGGAACCAATAGTGTGTGTGCACGTGCACAGTGCACACACGAAGAAGAGAGGACAGTAAGCTAACTCTCAGTATCATCTTACCTCTGCACTAGCGACAGTGCACGCACACAAAGAAGAGAGGACAGAAAGCTAACTCTCAGTATCATCTTACCTCTACACTAGCGACAGTGCATGCACACAAAGAAGAGAGGACAGAAAGCTAACTCTCAGTATCATCTTACCTCTACACCAGTGACAACATTTCTTGGCCTCTGATCAACCGTATTATTGACTTTCACATCATTGACAGAGCACAAAAATGCATCTGGCTACAAAACAATTAGACAAAGTCACATAAAAATGTTGCTCATAGAAATCTGGAAAGAAAAACAAGTATACCAAAAAAAAAAAAAAAAAAAAAAAAAAGTAATTGAACAGCATCAGACAACTACAAATATCCAAACTTAATAACTGAAAGAGGAGGAAAACTAAAAGTTTAAGTAGCAAAGGACAATAACTGAAGTGAAAAAAGCCAGCTCTACCTGGCATAAAAGCTCTCCTCCAAACATGCTAAATCAATCTGTAAAATAAATGGGAACCAATCACAAATCTTTGCTATAGTTAATCATATCCAAAATACTTCTGGAACATCAACTATTGTAAACTTTAAATATACAGGAAATGCAATAGCAGAAACTTGGTAATCTGAGTACAAACCGGTAGAAATCCTTGCAAGAGAAGGTGCAGCAATTCCAACAAATCCATCACTTGTACCAGGATTGCGGAAAACTACACTAGTAACGCTCTTGCCAAAAAGCCACTGCCACATGCCCACTTCATTTTCAGGGATGTAAACATTTTCCATTTCGACAGACCCAGACATGAGCACATGGAACCTAAAATTTATCATATATAAGGTGAAACATCAATATTATAACCAAAAAGGAGAACCATTTTATCATTTCAGATTCACAAACTTACACCATTATATCATGGAGATGCATAGAGCAAACATTATCCATATTTAAAGCCATTGTGGGGCTATAGTACTAATTTTTTAAGTTAAATTTAGAGAAACATATACTAGCCTCTACCACAGCAATCTAAGGTTTAAAGTTGTTGAGATGGCATAAAATAAATAAAAAAGGAACAAGAGCTGTTTTAACTCCTCTCTTAAAGTCCTATATTGAAATGTGATAGATACCTCTCCCAACTCAGCCAACGCAACCAAACAGCAAGCAGTAAACATATAAACCCAGAAAATCAACACACTCAGTAGCCAAAATCTAGAAAAGCAAGACAACCAACACCTCTATATAATTCCAGAACAAAATACACAGCAAATAGAAACTAGCAAAGCTACCCAACATAGAAAAAACAAACAGAAAACTCAATAAAAGAACAGGATAATGGTGCTGGACTTTGAGGCCAGCTGCTCCCTAATTACTAGTCTTCGAGGGCTAGTTCCTCCTTTATCCCTTCTATTTCTTCTTCCCTAAAACAGTTCCCTCTTTCCCTTTCTTTTATTCTCATCTCATTCTCTCTCAATAACCAAATTTCCTTTCCTGACCAACCTATTGCCATCTGTCCCATCCCAAATATACTCCTGACACCTTTCACAATAAGAATCTTCCGTCACCTCCCTTTTTATCTGCTGCCAACTCCCTTACCTTTCCTCCATACACTTCATCATTGTAGTTTTCACAAATGGAATGAATTTGTCTCAGTTTAAATTAAAACTTAATTTACAATAGCATGAATCTAAAGCTAAATAGTGCTGGACATAAAAAAATTTTGTTGTACTTCCAACAGTTATCAAGTACATGATATTTACTCCGACACTTATGACAAGTCATCACCTTGAGATGCAACAGATCAACACCCCATGCCAAGAACCCTATGCATGGCTCCACAAGGGCTAGATTGAGGAAGAACAAACAATTTGCCAAATTATTTAAGGTTGTATTGGGGTTACTAGGAGATAAAGTAAATACTGATAACCAGTAAAAAGGTAACTTGTACGCATTACCTAATTGATACCAATAGGAAAACAGAGGGGCATGCCAACTAGTGAGGGTAAACTAAGACAAAATGGAGACTTGGAGACGGGCGGATCCAGCCTACTTTTGGGTGGGCCATGAATTTTATTTTAAAAAACTAATATATATAATTTCTAGATTTTGGCCCACCCTAACAAAAATATTAATGAACAAAAATATTAATGTGTAATTAGTTTTTATTTTGGCCCACCCTAACAAAAATTTCTGGATCCGCTACTGCTTGGAGATACCATGATTCTTAGTATTTCAAAAGGTTGGGAATATGTCAAGCCTAAAGAAATCACCATTCCAAAGGCTTTATGTGTGTGTAATCAGACAAGCAGATATTGAACATTTGGATGGGGAAGACAGATGTTACTGTTGATTGCGTCACAAAGAACTAAACTATATAATCCAAAGTTATATTGAGGGTCAGGTAACAGCCATCAAGAGAAATTATATACTAATTCTCCATGCTATAAAAAAACTAAAAGAGAACTGCATGAAGGCAGATTAAGAAACCGACCTGCCAGCCACTTACCAGGCCTTGCAATAACCTTCTCTTGTGGTTCAACATTATCTGAGAAAGCAAAACCAATAAGAAAAATAAATAGTTATAGATAGACGCACATGGAACAGAAGCTAAAGAAAGTATGTTTCAGATGTCATCAAAAGTACCTGCACAACCTGAGCTTCACCACCTAAAATCTGGAAAGGTTTTACAGCATCTTGTGGACTCTGCAGTACAATAACCATAAAAATTTGTAGACAACAATTTCTTGCTTTAGTATATAAGCATAAGCATAAGCATATACTACTCGGTTTGTGCCTATTTTATTCCTTCCTATACATTTTGTGTACACAAATAATACCAATTCAACTTTGATTGTTTGGTCTCATCTTTGATTTCCAATTGTTACACTATAACATTTCAACGTCTACACAAACCTAATCTCCCCACCAAACTGATTATCCAAAAATCATAGACGCTGTGTAAGATACAATCAACGAATTGGATAAATAGTCCCCTCAACCCTAACTAGCGAATTAAAGGCATGATCTTCAAAGTGCACTTAAACAAAACAGATCAAACGCAAAACAGTCTAACCCATCATTCTAACAAATTTGAGGACAAAACTTCATGAAAGCAATCAATGCCGTAGTTAGTCAGGAACATAAAAAAAATAAAATAAATTCTCTCCGCAGCCAAACAAAAAGTTAGTAAAATCTTTTAAGCGATTGATAAATTCAAGAGAGAACCTGGTAACATACGGTTGAAAAGGGTTGGAAAAACGGCGCGGCCAAACAGAGACGCGGAAGATTGTAGTTTTAAGGAAACTAACAAGAAGAAACCGAAACGTCTGACTTCTCAGATCATTCACTTCAGCATTGAGATCTGGTTTGTTTGATCCGATCAAAACAATGGATTTTCATACAGTTTTCACTAAAAAAAAAAAAAAAAAAAATTGCCGGATTTCGGTTCTTTTCTAACTTCGTGGTTTATAGGTCGCGGAATAAATAAAAACAAAATTTTAAGTGACTAAAATAACCTTAACAATTGATATTTGCTAATAGATTTCACCGAACTGGTATTATTTTAAAATGGCTTTTTAGTCAATTGACTTTCATTCTGGATTTTTGGTTCCCATCATTACATGGTTTTTGCACTAATGTTTGTGCGAAATATTACACGTGGAATTATTATGATGTGGCGTCTTATAATTGGAGGAAGTTCAAGTCCTGACGCGTTCGACTCTTGTCACTTGTCAGCCTACGTTACCTCGCTTTCGCGGTGGGAAGTGCCATACTGGCGGACTGTTCTCGCGACGTCGTTTCCCAAAATGTTGTTTGATATGGACTTTTTTCTGTGGGCCACACCGTCTCCTAACTTTCCTAATTGGGTAATAATTATCTATGGAATAATGCTAGTCTTACTCATTCTCACTACTCAATTCTCTTATTAACAAAGGTAAGTAAAGAAAGTGAGTAAGACTAACATTACTCTTATCTTTCAATAGCAACAGTTTAAAAACTGTACTTAAAAAGACACCAAATTTTAATGTTTAATGTTGAAAATGGCAAAATCTTTGTATTTGATCAAAATATGGATTTTCATAGATTTTTTGAATTACTGATATATTAATTTTGTAATTCTCATAAACAATTAAGGTGTATACAAGTTTACTTTATGTTGTTACGAAATCTCACACAACTAGGGTGATCTGATTGACCTTATTGAAATCAAAACTGATGGCCTCATCATTATAAATAATCAGCAAGTGAATTGAAAATACAGATGCAAAAAATATATTTTTTTATAACTGATATGGCCGTCAACAGTCAGATCTCTGGCTGTTAACAACGGTAAAAAATCTGACCGTTATAAATCTGGTCGTTTTCAACAAGATCTATTGTAGATCTGGTCGGAAATGGTCATATCGACGCATGACTAGCCAAATCAAGTCTGTCATGTGCAGTTTCTGCTACTGCCGGCTACCATCCACGGTGGTGGCCGACTGTCTTCTTAGGTGACTAGGGTGCTTTATTTAATATTTAAACTTTTATTATGAGAGTGGCTAATTAACAAATGTAGAGGGTAAAAAAATAATTAAATATAACATTTATATAATAATAATAATATTAAAATAGATAATATACTTACCAATTTATTCCTCCCAACCAAACATATATAAAACACCCACAAATTTATCTAACCAAACATATTTCCTTAAACATTCTTAATAATCTTCAAAGTAATATATCTTTCCAGTAATATAACATTTACAGTAATACAATATTTCCTGAACCAAATGCACCCTTATAATCATTTGCTAACCAAGCACTCTAGAGTGTAAATATAAGCTACTCTCCACTCACCTTGCTTTTCAGTGTGAGACTCAAACATTTTTTGAATAATTTTCTTCCCTTAGTTTTCCAACAATCCTCCACATATTCCAAATATTGTAACAATAACCAGAGGTAAAAGACTTCAATGTATATGAATTGGTGCCGTCACGGCTATGAACCAGCCATCAAATTATTAATCGCATCCCACAAGAACTTAGTGAAACTTAAAGCTTCTATGAACCAATATTCTTTTATTGTGAGTTAGAGAACTAGTAATTTAGAATGAAATCTGTAACAATTTTTTATTCTACGGTTTGACACTTTAATGGTCTTATACCAGCCTAGAATTCATGAATGCTCGAGAGATGCATGCCTTAATTGTCATAGGAACCGACCCAATTTCACACTCACATAGGTAAACTTCCATCAAATGTATTATGTATAACACAATATTCATGGTCAGTGATAGTGCCAAAAAATGTCCTCGGCCCAAATAGGTCCAAAAACGAAGACACCTTCAACAAAGCTAGAAGCTCAAGCCCAATTCTGATTGGGCCCATAACAAAGTTCTGTAGATGAGGCCCGTTCGGTATGCTTTCCCAGTTTCTCACCATCTAGACCCAGACCTTCTGATCCTAGGACACCTTCTAGACTTACGATCAACTTGGAGCCCACAATCGCCTACGAACTATAGTACTACTTGAACTCTACTAAAGAAGTCAATCACTATCTTGATTCATCTAAGGTCCGTATCCTAGGCACGCTGGGATTCCTTTTCCTACTGAGCTAAGGGAGCCAAAGACTCCACTCTTTCAGAAAACCACCGCTGCAAGGACTCCTAATTCCACCAGGATTCGAAGACCCTGTAGTCACTATTTAAACAGAGGTCAGCACTCTCATAGAGGACAGAGACATTACACCTTCAGACCCTAGAGTTCCCACTTTTGAGAACTTTGCATTACAGCCGCAGTCATAGTCTCCGACTAGACTTTCGGTAACCTTTTCTGTCCCTAACCCTCATTAAACTAGCGTCATTCAGCCTTGCTAACTTGAGCGTCGAAATGCCTATGGCAAACACCACCCCAGTGTTTTCCGTCTGCTTCACGCTTGTTTTCTTGCATGTGCAAGTACAGCAGATCGCTAGTAGCCTCAACCTCACGGGATCAGTCTCTCTTTCCATAAAGGTAGATTTTTGCATCTATAGTTTGACGCCCACCATGGGGCCTCTGGCAATCATTCGTCTCACAAACCCTACTACGTAAAGAAACTCTCTATGGCTGAAAATTCTAATAAAACTAAACCTAGCCTCAAGGCTAGACCGGAGGCTCTAATCGCCCTCATGCAATAACACTCAGACAAGGTGGACGCACTGGAAGCTGAGAACACTGCCATTCAGACCAAAAACGCTCTATCAGGGCCGAAAATCAGTCTCTAAAAGAGAAGGTATGTCAGTTTTATGATCTTGAGCTTCTACTTTGTCAAGTACAGCCTAATCAGTTCCACGCCTCAGTTCCGTCTATGCAACCTCTCCAATCTCCAAACTCCAAAGCATAGACCAACGATCTCGGATACGAGGTCGCACCAACTATGTTCATCATTAGTTGACGATTTAGCCCTGACTCACAGTGAACGGGGGCTGCCAATAGATACACTCTCGGTCGATCTCTTTAGGCGCGAGATCAAGGTGTCCAAGTGACAGAAAGCCCGCTACAACAAAAGCCATCCATCCTTGCCATCCCGTCTCACCTTCAGTCAACCATCCCTACTCAAACCCCACTCGGCCTCGACTCGGCTCATCCTCGTGGGTCGAGTGGTCTCCCACTCCTTCAAACTATCTCGCTCGAGTCTATCCATCCCAACGAACCGAGCGAATCCTAAATAACCCCTCTTACAATCCATGTGAGGCGAAACACCCGATCGATCACAATAGGAGTCACCCAACTGGAGGGAATGAATGGGGATCCAGGCTACCAAGCGGCACACGATGGAATGATCTGCAATCAAGATAACCTAGTAGTATCCACCTCTGCCATGGAACAAATATTAGCCAAGAGACTGGCCGACATAGAGGCAGTGATGAGGTGCATACCAGGAATGTCAATCCCAACCAAAAAGAGCCAACCTAACTGCTATACCGATTCAATCTTCGTGGATGCAATCGCACTAGCTGAGATGCCACACAAATAAACCATCCCCAGCATGAAGCCCTACGATGGCACAACCGACCTAAATGACCATATAGCCTCCTACAAGCAGCAGATGTCGTCTCGATACCCCGAACACTGAGGGAAGCCCGCATGTGTAAGAGCTTTGGTTCAAGCCTTTCCGGCCCAACTCTTTAGTGGTACACTAACCTCCCAAACAATTCAATCAACTCATTCGCCTAGCTCACTGAAACCTTCGTTGAGTAATTCGATAGCAGCAAGAAACTCGAGAAGCTATCGACCAACCTGTACAGAGTCTACCGGAAGAGGAGGAGCCACTGAGAGAATACGTTAGCATATTCAACAAAGAAAAAATCTTCATCCCCTCCTGCAACCCAGAGACGGTAGTAGACGCTTTCAGAAAGGGTATCCTCCTAGATGGAGAACTATACAAAGACCTAATGAAGCTCGGCTGCACCACGATGGAAGACGCCCTAGCCAGAGTTGTGATTCAGATCAGGTAGGAGGAAGGTGAGATGAACCGGATAAGGCATGCTAGGTATGACAACCATCACCAAAGGCGGAATGATAGAAGGCCAGAGTCCAGATCGATTGAGCCCCATTACTAACCCCCTCCACGCAATCTGAACAAAGTCAAAAAATCATATGACCGCTAGCCAATTAGAGCCGACAACAGACCATCCGGATCGAACCAATACAAAGTTCTAGAGTACAACCTTAACGTTCCCAGGTCGTGGCAATCATGAAAGGGATGTGACTTATCGTTAAGTGGTCGAACAAGCTCAATCTCGAAATGAGGAGGGACACAACCAAGTGGTGCGAATTCCACGGTGACGATGGTCATAAAACCATGGATTGCATCGCCCTACAGTTGGAAATTGCAACATTACTGAATAAAGGACTTCTCCGAGATCTATTGACGGATAAAGTGAAGAATACAGTCAGCCAGAGAAGCTCAAAGGAAACATCTCCTCTCCACGAGAACCTACACCAAAGGGGTTCTGCTCAATTATCTCTGGAGGGTCAGAGATCAGTGGGGTAAGCTATTCCTCGGCCAAGCGCTATGCCTGAGTCAGCCATCACCTTGAAGTCCAATCCATCCATCCGCCCTCTCGGTCGCACACCAACCAGGTAATTCAGTTTGAAGATGATGAGCCAGTTACCTTGGTCACCCCTCATCACGATGCTCTAGTCATCTCTCTCCAGATCGCCAACATCCTGGTCAAGAGAGTATTCATAGACAGGGGATCCTCGACAAACATTCTCTTCCTTGAAGAAGTGAAGGCTAGATGAAACAAACATTAGCAGATGACCAGCCATACTAGTCAGGTTCAATTCCAAGCAAAAGTACACCATCGGAGAAATCGCTCTGCCTGTTTACACCAGCGGAGTCAACAAGCAAACCATTTTTCTAGTGCTCGATTATCCTTCACCATACAACATCATCTTGGGCCGACCTTGGATCCACGACATCCGAGCTGTTCCATCCACCTTCCACCAAACTATAAGGTTTCCAACGAAATGGAGAGTGAGAGAAATCAAGGGCGATCCTAAGACTTCCAGAGATTGCTACAAAAACGCTTTCAAAAGCAAAGGTCATGCTTCATAGCAACTACAGTCTCATCCAACCCCTCTGACCGAGTCAGATCAACCATCCATGGAAGAGTTGGATAAAGTGCAGATACACTCGGACGGCCCTGAAAGGAAGACCCAAATAAGCTCTCGCCTCGAGCCTGAAATAAGAGAAAGACTCATAGAATTCCTCAAACAAAACCAGGACTGTTTCGCCTGGTCCTATGTAGACATGACAGGAGTCAACCTAGAGGCAATCGTCTACCACCTCCAAGTAGATCCAGATCACCCTCCAATGAAGCAGAGGCATAGGAAATTCGCACTAGAGTGCAATCGAATCGGCAATGAGGAGATTGATAAACTACTGAATAATGAGCTGATACAAGAAGTACACTATCCCGACTGGCTAGCAAACGTTGTGGTCGTGAAGAAAAAGAACAGAAAGTGGAGGGTCTGCATAGACTTCATGGATTTAAACAAAGCATACCCCTAAGGACTCCTTCTCGCTCCCACATATCAACATGATGGTCGATGCGATAGCAGGTCACAGACTCCTAAGCTTCATGGATGCCTTCTCAAGGTACAACCAGATTTTAATGCACCCAAACGACCAGGAGAAAATAGCCTTCATCACATAGAGGGGGACCTACTATTACAAGGTGATGTCGTTTGATCTCAAGAACGCTGGGGCTACCTATCAACGACTAGTCAACAAAATGTTCGCCAAACACCTCAGGGACACCACGGAAGTAGACATCGACGACATGCTTGTCAAATCCCTCATGGCCGAGCAACACCTCCACCACCTCAGCCAGACATTCGCCATTCTAAGGAAGTATAACATGAAGCTGAATCCAGCCAAATGTTCGTTCGGGGTCTCATCAGGAAAATTCTTGGGGTACATGGTAACTCAGTGGGGGATAGAAGCCAACCCTGACCAAATCCGAGCGATCCTCAACATACTATCACCAACCTACATCAAAGATGTCTAGCGCCTCGCGGGACAAGTGGCCGCCTTAAGCTGCTTCATCTCTAGATCCGCTGGCAAATGCCATCATTTCTTCCACACACTCAAGAAATCTAAGAAGTTTGAATGGACCCCCACCTGCGAGGAAGCCTTGCAACAGCTAAAGAGGTACCTAACCTCCCCTCTACTCCTTTCCAAACCTGTGGATGGGGAAAAGCTTTACACCTACCTAGTGATCTCAAAGACAGCAATCTCAGCAGTGTTAGTTTGAGAAGATAATACGAAGCAGCTACCGGTTTACTATGTAAGCAAATCACTCATCGACATGAAGACACGATATAGTCAGTTGGAGAAACTGGCACTCGCCCTCGTCCATGCATCCAGAAAGCTTATACCATACTTTCAATGCCACTCCATAGTCGTACTTAACTCATTCTCACTCAAAAAGATACTACATAAGCCAGAGTTATCAGGCCAACTCACACAATGGACAGTAAAGCTTAGTGAGTTCGACATATCATTCCAATCATGCACTGTTGTCAAATCCCAAGCACTGGCAGACTTTATTACTGATTTCACCCCGAACACCATCGTCCAAGTAGAAAAAGAATTATTGTGCATGAATAGCAGATCACCTTCAAAGTGGACACTCTCAGTGGATGGCTCAAGCAACGTGAATGGAAGCGGGCTCAGTGTCGTACTTACTACACCAGAATGAGATATCATCCAATGGGCCATATGATATGGGTTCAAGTGCACCAACAACGAAGCTGAATACAAGGCTCTCATCGTTGGACTCTCCCTAGCCAAAGAAATCAGAGTAAGGAAGTTGGAGGTGAAGTCTGACTCCCAACTAGTGGTCAACCAGCTACAAGGCACTTACCAAGCCTGTGCTTTGCTCCTCTCTTCGTCCACCTTTTCGGTGACTTGAAGATGACGGCCTATCTGAACCTGGTCAAAGAATTACAGACGACCTTCGAAGAATTCTTCATTACCAAAGTCTCAAGAATGAAGAACACTTATGCTGACGCCCTTGCTAACCTCGGCTTAGCCCTTTAAGGTTCCTCCTAGTCGTCCATCTCTCTACTGTTCCTCCAATAGCTGGCCAACTGGAAGGAGCAACCAATAAACAAGTCACCCGAAGAAGTAATTGACATCGAACCAGCCAACTCCTAGATGACCTCGATAATAAAATACTTGGAACATAATGAGCTCCCAACCGACAAGAGTGAAGCACACTGCCTGAGAGCAAAAGCCGCAAGGTTCACCATATACGAAGGACAGCTCTTTAGGAAGTTGTTCTCTGGCCCCTACCTTAAGGGCATAAGCCCAGAAAAAGCCAAACGGGTTCTTGCCGAACTCCATGAAGGCAAATGTGGAAACCATGCAGGAGGACACAGTCTTGCCTACCAGGTGATCACTATTGGCTACTATTAGCCAACTATATGCATTGACTCAACAACCTATGTGAAGAAATGAGATAGCTATCAGAGGTTCGCCCACATCTCCCACCTCCCACCTAAGTGACTCAACTCCATTCTCACACCTTGGTTGTTCATGAAGTGGGGCATGGATATAGTTGGAAAACTCTTGACTGTGCTTGGGCAGCGGGTCTTCATATTGGCGGTCACCGACTACTTCACTAAGTGGATCGAAGTTGAAGCACTCGCACAAGTCAGAGACCGAGAGATAAAAGCTTTCATCTGGAAACACATCATTTGCAGGTTCGGGATACCGAAGGAAATTGTCACCGACAATGGATCCCAATTTATCAGTTCAGGCTTTAGAGACTTCTGTGACATATGGGGGATAAAGCTTATCTTCTCTATCCCCCGCAACCCCCAGTTCAACGGCCATGCCAAATCATCGAATAAAACCAACATGCAGACTTTAAAGAAGCACCTATAGAAAGCCAAGGGTGCATGGGCAGATGAAATACCTGGGGTTATCTGGTCCTATCGGACTGCAGCCCGCTCATCCATGGGCAAAACTCATTTCTCTCTCACATATGGATCTGAAGCAATCATCCCAGCCGAAATATCATTCCTTTCCACCAGACTCTAATGGGCGGACGAGGAAACCAATAGCCAGAACCTTTGCCACAACTTGGACACTATCGACAAACTACGGGAGCGAGCGAACATCCGCAATGTAGTCTACCAACAGCAAGCCGCCCGACACTACAACCACAACTTTCAAATCAGAACTTTCAAGCCAAGCAATTGGGTTCTCCGCAAAGTCTTTCAAAATACTTCAACTCTAGCAAGCTCGGCCCTACCTAGGAGGGCCCTTACAAGATCGCCAAGGAAGTAAGGTCCTTGCCTACAGACTCTAAACTCCCGAAGGCAAAGACATCAGCAACAGTTGGAATGCAATCCATCTCAAACGTTACTACTTTTAGTCTAACTCTTTCATCAACGTTTCGGTTTTCTTGTTTCTATTTTTAAAAGGATGAGTGGGCCTATCCACCTTCTTCACCGTCAATCAGCCTCATGGCTTGAAATTCAATAAAAATACTATTCACAAATTTATAGTTCATACTTTCAATCGGTCTAGACCGATTTATAAGATTTACACTTTTAATTGGCCTAGACTGATTTATAAGATTTACACCTTCAATCAACCCAGATCAATTTATAGTTTATACCTTCAATTGGCCCAGACCGATTTATAAGATTTACACCTTCAATTGGCCCAGACTGACTTATAAGACCCACACCTTCAATTGACCTAGACTGATTTATATATTTACACCTTCAATCGGCCTAGACCGATTTATAGATTTATACCTTCAGACGGTCCAGACCGACCTAACAACTAAACGGGTTGCACATACGGCTGACCGTACCGACACACCACCACAACATTGACCACTCAGCCACTCGGCCTTGTGAAAATCGTAGCACAAGTAGTCGGCTCAACCCCTAATACATCTACAAACAATCAAGCAACCAACTCATCCATCCATAAGGAAAGCAGCAAAATAGAAACACAAGTTGAAACACAAAAGCCACTAACAGATAAGTATAAGATAAAAGAGCCTCAAGTGGCTAAGTATCAAGTACAAAAAGGCACATACGCCATGGAAAGGCATCGCAGACCCAAAAAATACATGAGTAAAAATAAACCTAAAAGGCATCATGGCCCACATCATTGGTGCGGGCCACATCATTGGTCTCACCTATCTCTGACTCAGTCACCCTATCACTGACCCCAGTGCTCGCCCCCGTAGCCTGGTCACCTACATCCTCTATGATCGATCGCTCTGGCTGGCTAGCAAGGTCAAATATCTAGTCATCGACCTGCTCCTCTGCACGCCCAGAAGCCTCCTCCTCCTTCATCTCCATCTCCATCTCCATCTCCATCTCCAACAGAAGTTGGATGTCCTCATCCAGGTTCCAATGGGAGGTGTTCCCGGCCTTGTACTCTAGCATCAACTCTCCCCTAGCCCTGATGATGACGTCGTTAGCGATACTGAGGCACTGCTCCTTCAAGGACTCGACCTTTGCATTCTTCTCAGCTAGCTCTTTCCTCAATCGATCCAGTTCGGCCTCAACCTCCCTTAGATGTTGCTAGCTCTCCCGCTCGACTTTTTGCGCCGTCGCTTCTCTCTGTCGCAGACTGGCATTCGATTTGGATATATCCTATATCCTCTTCTCCTGCAACAAGATGGACTTCTTCAGGTGCAAGCTGCTGGTGAATGCCTGCATGACAAAACAACTTTATCAGTATACAACCACAATAAACACACTAAGGTAAAACTCTGGCTTATACCTGGAAAGCACGGGAAACCCCCTAGTCAGTGGCTGCAACCGCACTATCTAGTTCAAACGGCTCTTGTTCGTTGGAAACAAGAATGAATCAGCCAACTGGCTCATGGAAGTCGCGTTTGAATAGGTCGACATAGAAGCCAGGATGCTAAAAGTAAGCATCTCAGTCTCATCATCCAAGACCACTATCTTGGATGACCCATCTCCGGCCACAGGTTGACGACTTGGTGGAGTTGCCACCACATCCTCAGCTCTCTTTTCCTCTCTAGCCGAGGAGTCTTTCTTCTATTTCGCATGATGTCTCGCGATAGACTCGTCGCACTTGGGACGGTCGGCTTCTTCATTAGCTTTTCTACTATCGCAAACTCTTCAACAGTTAGTGGGTTCAGCCTCGACTTACTGGACAAAATATGATTGCAGTAGCGGATGAGCAGCATACTCCAGGTTTGCTTGGCGAAGGGAAGGGGATACCTCATCGGATCGCACCTACTCCAACCCAAATATGACTCGTCCTAAGGATAGCTTCCTCTAACACTACTCGCCAATTCCTCTGCGCTTTTGGAATGACTAAAATCTTCTAGGTCTGCAAGTCCAAGTCGTCCCCACTCTGCCCGGCTCGGTTGAATTCAAGATCTACAAAGAAGAAACACAATAAGATTTTAGTAATCAAAATCCAAGGTAAAGACAAAGTTTCTCACCAGTCGCTTGCCAGTTGTACGGAATCTCGCCCTTGCCTCTTTCCCCGAAGATCGCCTCACCCCTCACAAAAAAGTATCATTCCTTCCAATTCTTGTCACTCGACCAGAGGTCGGTCACGAGGTGAGCCCAATCATGCCTAAGGTTGATCAGGTATCGACCTTTGTCCTTGTCATTTTCCTTCAGGAAATACAAGTACAACAACTCGTGCAGCCCAAACATCACCTGGTTCCACACACAAAGGCCCTCCAGAGCCATCAGTAACCTCCACCCGTTCGGCATAATCTGGTTTAGGGCGATCATGAAATGGTTCAAGACCTCCCAGACAAGGCGAGGGATGGGAAGCCTCAACCCGTCGTGAAACCATTTCTCATAGGCGCTCACCCAGCCTTTCGCCTCCCAATCGACCCACTCGCACGACCTTGGCACCCTGATCTCGACGGGCTCTGGAATGTGATACATCGTTCGGATCTGCCACACATCATTGTCCTTCAACAAAGGCGGGTAATCCCGGCTCAGTATCCCACTACCTGGCTGACTTTGCTCATCCTCAGAGCCACTGTTAGTGGAGGGTGAACTCTCAGAATCACCAACTCTATCGGAGTCTTCCCCACTCTCCTCTGCCTCTCCAACTCATCACCACTCGAGGTGGTGCCACTCGGTCCAAGGGAAGCCATATTCACCCCAGTCGGTATACCGACTGGAATGCCCCCACCTTCGGGCATCATCACAACGGTTGGAGCATTCTCATACTCATCTCCGACCCCTGCCTTAGCCCCACTCGAACCGCTCGATCCTCACCTCGACATTGACTGTTATGTCCACTCGACCTAGGCGACCGACCGACCGACTCCCTATCCAAAATCCAACCCCGCCTTGATGTCTACTCGCCCTAAGCCACCGACCAACTCCCTATCCAAAATCCAACACTGCCTTGCTGACTACTTGCCCTGAGCCATTGACCAGCCAATCCTCAAACACCAAACTTCTCCAACTCCAATGCGATCTTTGGCTCGATCCGAACGACCGAATACCAACTTAGCTCAAACTTTTGACCAGTCGGTCTGGAAGACTGATCGTCCAAAAAAGGTAGTACCGAAAATTCCCCTAGCCGAACACCACATTCGACTCGGTCAGGTAAATCGAGACAAGTCGAATGGGAAACCTGTATAAGTCGGTCTCATCTTCTACTCTCCCTAAACCTAAAATCCTCGATCGCCAACAAAAAAAAATTTACCTTCTCCGTTCAACCCAAAATTCAAACCCTTTAAAAAATAAAGCACAACACCTCCCAAAATTTTTCCAAATCCTTTCAAAAACCAACCAAATCCCACTCAAAACCCTCCAAGAACCCTACACAAACAAAGAGAAGAAAAGAAACAGAAAACGGTGCAAAAAGCCAGTGTTTACTGTGAAAATGGCCGGAATCCGCGAAAGAAAAACCACCATCGTTGAGAAAAACTCAAACAAAAGAAGAAAATGTGAAGAAAGAAGAAACGGGATGCGTAATGAAGATGTACAGTCGTCCCTTCGGTTTTATGGATGAAGCCTGACAAAAAGAGACACGTGGCAGCCTCCTGTTGGTTATGGGACAAAGCGACCCTTTGTTTTCCCGCCCAAACGAAGGAAAAATCTCCACCGCACACGCTGAAAAATTGAGATCCCATGCACGTGCCATGCTTAATCACACGACTGACCCAACCGAGCTGGCATGTTCAGGCGTACCAATTGTCCACGGCCAAGCTAATGCATTCTAGCACTTCATCCATTCAGGACGCCCTCCCGACCGAGTGGTGAGACTAGAACCATTAACCCCGCCTTTGGGCCTCGAGACAAGCATCGCTAAAAGTTAGAGCACCAAGCTACTCGGTCATCATGGACAGACGAACTAGTCACTACTGGGAAGTGAGCACACATACACCCATTCGCTTGGATTCAACCAATCAACCTAAGGCACCACCACCAAGTTGAGCCTGACGTATTCTGCTCGATGGGAAGTACCGAGCGAGCACACCTTCAAGGGATAGCTCACGCACCTACTCGCTCAATCCATTACACCGACTGAAGACACCTTCATGAGATAGCTCATGCATCCACTCGCTCTATCCATTACACCGACTGAAAACACCTCCATGAGACTGCTCACACACCCATTCCTCGGCTCGATACACAGACTAACGACACCTTCATGGGACAATCCACATGCCCGACCATTTGTCTCGATACACTGAGTGAAAACATCTTTAGGGGAGGTTTTGCTTACTCTCCCACTCGGGAAGACATACTTAGTGAGGATATGTCAAGTAAACTCTTCATGCTCCCCTTCGACCTAACATACTAGATGATTCTAACAAGATCAGCTCCACTCCCCCACTCGGTCAGATGCATCGAGCGCGTTCATGACTATGTTTCACCTCCATCTGCCTGGTATGGCATATCGAATGATGCACCGATAACAAAAGCTATGCTATTTGTTCCCGGGAATGGAGAAGCAACACGTTTACAAGTTCAGCTGGTCGGTCACGAAGGTCGACAAGATACACCTCCACGCAATGCCTACTCTCTAAGCTAAGCACTCCTTAACTCAGAGAGTGGGGGGCAAACTGTTAGGGCCAAAAAATGTCCTCGGCCCAAATAGGTCCAAAAACGAAGATACCTTCAACAAAGCTAGAAGCTTAGGCCAAATTTTGATTGGGCCCATAACATAGTTCTATAGATGAGGCCTATTCGGTATGCTTTCCCAGTTTCTCACCATCTGGACCCAAGCCTTCTGATCCTAAGACACCTTCTGGACTTACAATCAACTTGGAGCCCACAATCACCTACGAACTATAGTATTACTTGAACTCTACTAAAGAAGTCAATCACTATCCTGATTCATCTAAGGTCTGTATCCTAGGCATGCTGGGACTTCGTTTCCTACTGAGATAAGGGAGCCAAATGCTCCACTCTTTCAGAAAACCACCGCTGCAAGGACTCCCAGTCCCACCAAGATTTGAAGACCTTGCAATCACTATTTAAACAGAGGTCAGCTCTCTCACAAAGGACGAAGACATTACACCTTTAGACCCAGGAGTTCCCACTTTTGAGAACTTCGCATTACAGTCGCAGTCATAGTCTCCAACTAGACTTTTGGTAACCTTTCCTCTCCCTAACCCTCACTAAACTAGTCTCATTCAGCCTTGCTGACTTGAGCGTCAGAATGCCTACGGCAAACACCACCTCGGTGTTTTTCATCCGCTACACGCTTGTTTTCTTGCGTGTGCAGGTGCAGCAGATTGCTAATGGCCTTAACCTCACGGGATCAGTCCCTTTTTCCGTAAAGGTAGATTTTTGCATCTACAGTCAGTATTAATTGCGTTAAACAACCAGGGGCAAATGCAGTACTAGTTGAGGGTGGGCCATGACCTACCCTCAAGTTTTTTAAAAAAATATTAATATGTATAATTTCCGGATTTTAGCATACTCTAATTGTTTAACACAGCACTCATGATTTTTCTTTAATTGGGTACTTGCATCATATGGTGTAGAAACAAGTGTACACTTATAGAACCCAAAATTTCTCAAAAATATTTCGACATAGTGCTTTTGAGACAACATGAGACCTCCATTGGTTTTAATAATTTTTATCCAAGGATAACGTTTGCTTCTCCCAAATCTTTAATTTAAAAACTAGAAGCAAGAAATCTTTTTGCCTCAGCTATTAGTTATTATATCCATGCTTGTTCCAAAAATAAGTGTTAGTGTCAAATGATTTATAATACACATAGTTATCTAAATCATTGATCAAAACACCATTTGATAATAACAATTGACAAAATTATCATGCTACTGTTTTGGTGCATGTTTTAAACCATATAATAATTTTACAAGCTTATATATTTTATGCTCATTACTTGGGATAACACATTCTTTAGGTTGTCAATATAGATCTCCTCAACCAAGTCTCCATACAAGAAAACAATTTTTACATCCATTTGATAAACATATAAATTATTAATTGTTCCAAGAGCCACCAATACTATAATGGATGCAATTATGGAAACTAGAGCATAAGTATCAAAATAGTCCGTACCTTTCTTTAGAGAAAATCTTTTGACAACTAATCTTGCCTGATATTTCTCAATTGTTCCATTAGCCTTCAATTTTCTTTATAATATCCACCTGCACCTTATTGTTTTGGTTCCTGCAGGCAAGTCAACAATCCTCCAAGTATGATTAGTCATAATTGGTTATATCTCATTGTTATCAGCCTCTCTCCAAAATGGTATATCATGAGAAATCATAGCTTTGTCATAAGACTGAGAATCTGAGCCAAAAAGAAAGATATAATCATTTCCAAAACTAGTAGCTTTTCTCATTCTTCTACTTCTTCTGGGTTTTACATCTAAATCTTTAGAAGAACTATATTGAGATTCTATCTGGAGTAAAGGTTGATCAACAGTGTTATGCCTAAAAAATCAGGGTTGATGTTAGCCCACGTCAGCAAGTACTAATCAGAGTTCATGAAGGTTTTGTGCCATCCAGGAGCTGCCGCGTCACTCTATGACAGGAATAATATGGCTGTCACCAACTTGGCAGATTCAAGTTTTATCCATGAGTGAATGAGAGTTGCATACTTGTCCAAGCCCCAGGTAATTTGAGGATATCTCTTAAGTTATCAGTCAATGAGAGACAAGGAATGACTTGCACAGCACCTACCCACTTGCAGATTTGTAATCATTACCTTGAATTTCTCTACTATAAATAGAGGACTCTCCCTCTCATTTTTGGGATTCTGATACTGAACCCACATTCTGATTGTAATCTTTAACTTTCAGAGCAAAGATAACCTACGAAAAAGAGACTAACTTGATATTCTATCAGAATACTCAGTTATTGTACCTCTGCTCGTTGTTCGCTATATGCCACCTCTTGTAATCTCTCATTTATAAAAGAATAGTGGATGTAGGATTCGCTTTAAGCATCCGAACCACTTTAAAAACCATCTCTTATTTATTATTTAGTCTTTGCATTCGATTATCCCAATCATTCACGTGTAATTTTTAAGAACAGCTTAGCACTTTGCACGTGCGAGTCGTTGGTGTTAAAATCTAGCATTAACAAACAGTTAACTTTTTAGGAAAAATAGACTCAAGGAAATCAATAGCCTTAGATTCAAGAACTTTGTTAGCTTCAATATATTATCCACAATTTCAAAACTAAGAACCTATATGCTACACTATTTTGGACATACCCTATAATCACGCAATCACCTGTTTTAGGTCATAGCCTACTTCTTTTAGGCTCAGGTACTAGGACCTTACAAGACAACCCTACACTTTGAAATATTTCAAGTTAGGTTTATAACCTTTCCACGATTCATATGGTGTCTTCATAGTTTTCTAAGGTATTGTATTTTGAATATGGCAAGCCCATAGAATGGCTTCCCCCTACAAATTTTGTGGTCCTCAAGAACTTATTAACATAGCATTCATCATTTCTTTTGAAGTTCTATTTTTCCTTTCAGCTACTATATTTGATTCAAGTGGATAGAGAGGTGTAGTTTCACGGATTATTCCATGATTCTCATGACAAAAAGCATTAAATGTTTTAGACTCATACTCACCCCCTCTATTAGTTCTTAATCTCTTAATCTATTGGTTAAGTTAATTTTCAACTTCACTTTTATAGATTAAGAACATATGAGATGCTTCATTTTTATGCTTTAATACACATACCCTAGTATATCTAAATTAACCATCTATGAAAGTCGCATAGAACTTTTTACCCCTTCTGGTCGTAGTTTGTTTTAGGTCCCCTAAGTCACTATGAATTAAACTAAGTAATTCATACTCTCTTTCAATTATTGGTTTGCAAGTTTTCTTTGTTGTGTTAAAGTCTACACAAACATCTCATTTTTCACAATTAGAAAATTTAGTACTAGACAACAAACCACAATCATTCATTTTCTTAATATAAGAAAAATTAACGTGACCTCTACCATGCCACAAACTTAAGTAAACAACCATATATATAAGCAAGTTTTTCCTAAAACATAATAGACACCATTATTATTAACTATCACTTTCAGTACATTGACCTTAAAGAACTCACCATTACAAAACTTTACCTTACAAAAACCTCATTTTGAGTGATTACAAATTTATTACCCTCAAATGACACTTTAAGACCGGTTTTGCCTAAAACATAAATAGACACCAAGCTGTGTATGATACTTGGAACATGGAACACATTATTCAGTGTCAGGATACACTAGAAGTTAACTTGAGAAGAATATTTTTTTGGCCTATCACTAGTGTAGATCAGGAGTGCCCAAGATAAACTCATTCTTCACCTTCTGCCACAGGTGTATTAGCATGAAATTGATTATTGTTACCATAGATGTGTTTGGTGCCCCTAAAAATCAAATATTCAAATCCATATTCTCAATGTCAACCACGTTCACTTCAGAGACCACCATAGTAGAAATAATCTTAACATCTCCTTCGGTCAGATTGACCTTGGAAGGAGTTGGGTCTCCTTGTTGAATTGGTTTTTTATGTCTATATCGGCACTGATTTGTATAATTCCCAAGCCTTCCACATACAAAGCATTGTCCATTCTTTATTAAAACGGGGTTTTTACTATATAGCAGCTTTTTAGTGTTGGGTTTAGGGACTTATTTCTTATTATTGAATTAAGGATTAAATGGTTTATTTTCTTCCACATGTGCCTTGGAACTTAGTTACTTAGCAGTTTCAGCTCTATCTTTAAGTCCATTTTTTTCCTCAATTCGTATGTGCATTATTACATCTTCAAGGCTCATTTACTTCCTTTTATGCTTCATATTGTTTTTGTAATATTTCCAAGAGTCTGGAAGCTTTTCAATTAAGCAGTCAGCTACAAAAGAGTCTTGGAGTGTTATGTATTCATTTGGAAGTTTGTGAAAGTCGTGTACTTAATTGGTGACAAGTTTGCCATTAACGATATCACTACAAGAAAAATGTCTTTTAGCATCTATCAAAATTAGACGCAGAAAGTAAAATTTAGACGTTAAACCATATTTCGCGTCTAAATTCCGTACTCGCCACATAGTTGCGGAATCACTGTTGTAGAAAGTATGCGCGTCTAAATTTTTGGTTAGACGCAGAAATTTTTTTTTTAGCGACTAGCAAATTAGTCGCTAATTGCTGGTTAAAATAGTCCCCCCGCTTAGACGCTAATTGTTCAAGGATAATTTGGTAAAATGGTATCGCAACTAATCAATTAGTTGCAAAATGTACCTTTTAGTGTCTAATAATTTGTCGCAAATGCCACAAAAATTAGACGCTAAAGGTGTAAGAGTATTTTCGTAATTATTTTATTAGTCGACGAATGTACCTTTTGGCGACCAAAATTTGGTGGTTAATTGTAATACTTTTAGATGCTGAATGTAGAATCCAAAAGGTTATCGCGACTATTTTATTAGTGGCTGAATGTATCTTTTGGTGACCAAAATTTAGTATTTAATTATAGTCATTTTAGACATTGAATGTGGAATCCAAAAGGTTTTCGCGACTATTTTGTTAGTAAACGAATGTATCTTTTGGTGACCAAAATTTAGTGGTTAATTCTAATCATTTTAGACGCTGAATGTGAAATCCAAAAGATATACCCAATTTGGTTTCTTACATTTTGTTTTCTGTTTCGTTTAATATTATACATTCAAGCATTTCGTTTAATATTATACATTCAACATCAACAAAATAATTGTTTTATATTTCGGCATCTCCAACATTTGAAAATGTTGTTCTTCAAGCATTTTTATTTTCTGTTTTTGTTGATCAAATAAGATGAGCTGCTCCTCCAACTATTTAATCTTATTTTCTTGTTGTTGCACTATACGCCTTAACTCTGCTTTTGCTCCTTCAAGTAAGATGAGCTGCTCCTTCAAGCATTGTTGCATGAATGTATCATTTTTTCCTACCATCAATTCAATGCATAATCAATAAGTCAAGCAAGAAACTAAATAATTACAAATAAATTATAATTATTCTGGGGTATACAATATGTGACAAAAACTTATGAAATAGCAACAAAAAAGAAAGAGTACCCCTGAAAGTTCACAAAATGTACTGCAACACCAAACCAAAATCAAATTGATGGAGTAGAAAAGCAAGTATCTCACATATTATCAATCTGAACTTCAATTACCTAGTTTAAAATTTTCAACTAAGTTAAATTTCTACTTTCATTCAGCCAAATGTGTTTTTGTAGAATAAAACCTTGTTCATAAAGGCTATAAGAAAAATAGTCATCTAACCTAGTGTCAAGTTTAATGAACATGAATTTCCTTTTGCCAATAATCTTGGTTTCAATTCAAGGTCTAATTCTGGTCCCAATTTATGTACTTTTGATTGTTCATCTGATACATTGCATACATCTTCATCTTTACCATTCACTGTTGTTCAGCATGCTGTTCCTTCACCACTAACTCCAAAAAATCCTTCCACTGTTATTGATTTCAAGTTACATACTACTTACCCTATTACACAATCAGCATCTAAAGATCAAATTGTAGTAACTACTTCTTAGAGTCAATCTGATAACATTACAATAGTCAGCACCAACTCACCAATTTCAACCGAACACTTTCTCATAACAGTTTATCCCGAGGACAACCAACAACTTCAATCTTAGATATTGATCCTCTAAACACCATAAACATAGAAACTGCTCAAATGGTACAATCCCTTCTTTCACCACACTGTTGTCCCTCGGTTTCAACTCTTCCCATTGTCACCTCATCAAATTCAATCCCTTCAAATTCAGCCTACCTAAGTTAAATGTCTACATAAGTTTACCAATATCATAACTTTACCGGTGTTTGCAGTGTAATTTTAGTTAACCAATATCATAAATTTCTACATAAATGTATGAAAGGTAAAAAAATAGCAATGAACTAAAAAAAATAGCATCAAAAAACTCAAAACTAACCTTTATGTGAGCTGAAGCCTTGTCAGTTGTTGTGAAGACCCCAGAAGATTCAACAATATACTCAACCCCATAATCGCCCCAAGGGATCTCAGCCGGGTCCCTAGGTAGAGAGTTAAACGTTAGACCTTAAGTAGAATCAATTACATATGTTTGCAATAAAACCACGCCAGTATATAAATCTTCATTTGATCTCTGAGGCCCTACCTTTTGCTGAAAATTTTAATCTGCTTCTCATTTATTTCCAAAGTGGATTCATCCACAACCTTGAGGGTTCCCTTAAAAACTCCATGAGTGGAATCATACTTAAACATGTAAGCCTGCAAGAGAAGAGAAAAAAAAAAAAAAAAAAAAAGTGAACAAGAACTCTTTTACACAATTTGAGACGCATAAGAAATATTTTACCATGATTGGATCATTGTAGAATTGCGTATGTAAGCAATTAGTGGAATGAGAAAGAAACCCCGTAACCCACATTGAATTTTAATGCTGCCCAGTCCCTCCTTCTTGCTCAAGCCAATCCCTAAGGGTCTGCTTGGGAGTTTTATGGTAACGGTTATGAGGGTAAACCATCGTAGCGGTTTTGAGGGGTTTTTAGTAACAGTTTTTAAAACACCCAATCTGTGCTTGGAAGTTTATTTTCCAACAGTTCTGACAATTTTTTTAAATGATAAATTTACATAAAATGCCCATAAAGTTAAAACACTCTCTCTTTTACTTAATTAACTTTGAAGTTATAAATTTGACTTGCATGTTTTTAACTACTGAGTCTTGTGGAAAAAGTGTCTTTACAAAGTTGAACTTATGTTTCTTATTTAACACCTGGTTTTAGGTTTTACTTCCATTATCATTAGTATGTCTCATGGTTATCTGATTTAGTAAGAGTAGAAGATGCTATAATTATCAAATTGGAATGCTTAGTTTTGACTCCAGTGAAGAATAATAGCAAGCCAATAAAATTTGAAAAGAAAGGAAAGATTGTAAATTAAGTTAAATGGGAGAAACAGATTACTAGTCACGATTTGCTTGAGAGGCGTTAAAAATGGTGGTTTTTAAATAGCTGGTGAATTGACAACTTTTTCTTTTCAGGTTTTGAGAAGATGTAATAGTTAATACATTATTATTATTGAAAAGATTTTTTGATGTAATAGTTAATACATTATTATTATTGAAAAGATTTTTTGAGAAAGAAACTACTGGAGTTATTTAAAGAAAATGAACAGAGAAATACAGATCCTCCATTAAATTGCTATGCCTTCCCAAACTCACGTTCCCAACTTGATTTAACAACTTGCAATGTTGTTTTACAAACAACTGTTGGTATAAACAAGTTTTGAAAGTAGAAAAAACTTGAATTTCAAAAATAATAAAAGACGAACTTTTGCAAACAAGTTTGAAACAGGAGAAATCAACAAAGCTTCAACAAAGCAAATGACTGATAGGCTCATTCCCAATTCAATATAAGCCCTTGCACAATGAAACTAATCAAAACATACAAATATACAAAGTTTATTCGTAAAACGAAAAAAAGAACCTTGAGTATACATGTATATAAAAAATTTAAAAAAATTAAAAAGGAAACCTTCAGAATCAACAAAACTGAATCAAGAAAAGTATCTGACTTTGCCATTTTACAAAGAAAGCGATCACATACAGTGAGATTACATATTCCAACATAATGTATTAAAGAAAAGCTAGTGAAATAAAGAATCAACTCATAAACAGGCATCAAAATCCAATCTTTACACCAAACTAACATACTTTTAACTCAGATTAATATAAAAAAAGATAATGACAATCACATTCAAGAGTTTAAAGCAAAAGTGATGAATGATCAATCATGCAAATACATTGACAAATCCATAAAAGAAGCAAGAACCCGGATGGGAAATCACCGTATCTCGTGTAATTATTCTCTTGAGAGGGAGAGAGAGAGAGACAATTCGTTAAATTGAATTACCAAAGCAAATGGCAAACAATCAACAAAGCTTCGTCTATAATACAAACCCAAAATGCTGAAAGTGAGGAGAATCTAATACAATAAACTAATTATATAGAAATAAACAAATAAAGAAGACAAGAAAACGAAACTTACTCTTTTGTGAATTAGCGATTGCAAATAGCAACTCTCTTGGAACTATCAGAAACCAAAATGCCTAATTTGGTTGACGCCTAATTTGCTGAAAGTGAAGATAATCTAATACAAACCCAAACAAGTTGTGTGCAGCAAATTAAAACCATTCACACACTTCGTGTGTAGCAGTAAGAGATTTGTGTGCTAGAGAGAAGTCAACAACGGCGAAAGATTTGTGTGCAGTAAAGGGAGTGGAAAGGGGTTTTTTTGGGATAAAAGTTTTAAACCAGCCAAAACACCCCGATTTGGGATGTTTTATAAACCTCTCAAAAATACACTACACTGGTTTTGTGGGGTTTTTAAACCAGTCAAAACCAGCCTATTAAAAATCTGGCAAGTGGGGCTTTTTAAACACCTCAAAACCAGTCTAATTAAAAAACCCCCAAAACTAGTGAAAAAAAAACTCCCAAGCAGACCCTAACAGACTCATAGTCCATCAAGCAATTGCAATAAATCCATCAATTCAAATATTAGCTTTCTTAACTTTCTGGCATAACCTTCCAATGAAACTTCAGTATACAAGGTCAAAGTGAAATGATTCCTTTGAATAGGACAACTATACATATATGTATTGCAACCATTAACAATCTCTAACTAATAAACAACACTAATGTGAGATATGAAACATGGTTAAACATGAATTAAACAAAATGAAGTCAGCAAAGGTATCCATCGTACAATAATGTGATTTGAAATGCAGCTAATAATGTGTTACCAATAATTGCATGTACACTTACCACAAGCACCCTATATAGATTTCCTACCACAACCTTTTGAGTCTCTATGCGCTACAATTGAAACTATGAAATATTTATACTTTGTGATCACAAGGCAAACACTCATGCAGTGCTCCAAAGTATGTGACAAACAATTCAGAAATAAATAGTTCTACAAAGCTGAAGGATTAAAGACTTGAATAAATTATAACTACGTCCTCAGCCACAAGATCGTGAATGAGTCCAAAAACTTGCAGTTAAACCAGAAAGCAGAAGTGATCGTTACAAAGAAAACATTTCATTTTCATATTTGTAGTCATTAAAAGAATGTAATAGACACCTACAAAAGAACTGACCAGTATACACTGAATGTAACAACAAAATTATAAAACAACACACAAAACGGGCATAAATAAATCGATTCAGTTTCCTTTTATATGCATTTCTCAAAACTCAGCCAAAGGTACTTAAAGATAAATGAACTAGTTAATACAAGACAACAAACCTATAATATACAAATCAGACCAGATAACCCAGAAGATCAAATTACAAACATAAAATCCTCCTCCACTAAGGCTGTATATAATCTAAAATCAATGACTGCCAATCCTTTCATATTCCACTCTTATCCAAGACTTGATTCTAAAATGATCACAACAAAATTATAAACCATAAACCCATTTTCAGGAAACCATTATAGCAATTAACCCTAGCATAAACTGGAAGTTTTCATTGCCGTTTTGTTTTGTTATTGTAATTGTAATCAAACACACATTTAAATAAAACATATGATCATCAAAAACATTAACCAGAAAATTTAAAAATATTTTCTAATTTCAAATTTGCGCGTGTTTTAAAGTAAATTCAACATCTTTAACTCGTAATCTAAATCGTCACCAACCACATAAACATAAAAAATCTAAAAATGAACGGATAAATTAATAATAAATGAATATAACATACCTAACAATTGGATAAGAAATCATAAGTAAGCAGATCAATTCCAAAAAAAAATGGAAAGCGTTAAAATTAAGGCGATGGGAGGAGAAAAGACAGGAGATTGAATTAAAAGAAATCCAATCTACATCCATTGGAAATTGAAGGAGTTGTTTGAGATATATAGGCGGTGTGAGAATCAGCAGGTTTTAATAAAATAAAATAAAATAAAAATATGAAGTACAGATAAGGCGGAAATGGAATTGGAAATTGAAATTGAAATTGAAATTGAAATGAAATGCACTTTTTGAAAGGTCATTTTGGTAGTCAAGATCATTTATAGGGAAGAAAAAGTTTATACTACCAAACATAATCATGAAGCAAAAAAAGGCTCAACCAAACACTTTTATATTACCACTGAAACTTTCAATAAAAAATTGCACAGAAAATAACTATATGAATCATTATTTAATAGTTAAACATCCACCAACCAAAGAGAACTTAACAAATAGTTAAATATTTAGTTAGAGATGAACACAACCCTTCAACTACTTTCGCTAATCCCTTCAAAGTCAAAATAAGCAAAACAAAGAATAGTTCCAATCAGAGTAAAACATACCATTGATTCCAATCTTTGTGCTCCCACTGCTCCGTGTTTCTAACAAAACAAAACAGATCAGCACACTATTAAACTAGTTTCCAAGATTATGAATCACTAAATGAAATCCTTTTATTCTTACTTTGAACTATGGGTGGCAACTCTGTAGCAGTGGCTTTGATGGGTTGAATACTCTTGGCAACTGAGATTCCAAGCTCAGTTCAGTCAACAACAACCAAACGGAGCTTCTAAAAAACGAAGGCAAAAACAGAGAACAGCAATCGGACCTTGAGACGATCGGAGGAGAAGGAAGAGAAGTCAGCGGCGCGTGAAAGAGAAACGATGGGCGTAGATCTAAGGAGAGAAGAGAAAGCCATTTGTTGAAAATAACAGTGCCACTTTTCCCAAGGCTTCTCTTTGTAACAAGCAGAAACCCTAATAAAGAGGAACAGAAAAGAAATAGAGGGCTGGCTTTTGAGTTTTGAGAGGAGGCAGGCAGGCAGGCAGTGGCCAAACTACGAAATGAAGTGTTTTTAAATGCAAAAGAAAACAATTGTTTTTTCTTAGTTTTGGGTTAAGAGTTGGAGAGATCCCAAATTCATAATAAGGAAATTAAAGTCTAAGATGTCAACAAGACCTCTAAGTCAACAAAGAGAGGATACCTATAATAACGACACCAATTCATAAGTTATCAAACAAAATTCAAGTATCATTGAAGAACTAATTATTATGTCAAAATGCAATGTCAATACATAAAAAAATACATCAGCTTCTAAATACAGGTTACGTCCAGCTGAGTCAATATTATTATAATATTTTCTCACTTCTCTCTCTCTCGTTTACAATAAATAAATTATCATATGATTTGATATCACACTCATAACAAGAGAAAATAATGCTTATATACAGTGGCAGACCCAGGATTTTTGCCCAGAAGGGGCCTCTGCAGTTCCGCTATAGTTTGTCAAACAACTAGTGAAAACTTAAAAAAAATCACTAAACCTTGAGTAAAAAAAATAATACAATATCAATAATCCGAAAGAAAATAATGCAATAACACAATACTTTACTACCTAAATAAATATTTGAGAAGCAAAACCTTGAGCAAATTATGTTGAAAATAATATCCAATTCACTAGGAAATACAAGAAAATTTTTACGTGGGAAAATCTATTCAATTAAAGAGAGCAAATGACCATAAGAATCTAACGATCCACTTAAATTCAGTATAATTAAAAGAGTTTACAACAATCATAATCCACCAAAAATATTTTACACAAATTTCTTATTTCTCCTTTTTTTTTCTTTTAATTT
The DNA here is from genome assembly GCF_008641045.1 of Pistacia vera. Classification (NCBI taxonomy): domain Eukaryota; kingdom Viridiplantae; phylum Streptophyta; class Magnoliopsida; order Sapindales; family Anacardiaceae; genus Pistacia; species Pistacia vera. The sequence continues at coordinate 98,083 of NW_022196457.1, forward strand.
TTTTTTTTTTTTTTTTTTTTGGCTTTTAAAGATTATAATATAAGTTTTTATAACTTTGATCAAGTCTAGCCTAAGCTAAAGTTAACCAAAATTTAAATTAAGTTAATGTTGCATTGACTTTATTTAATATGAATTAATAAAAAAAAAAGGGAAAATTTTCTTAGTATAAACATAGATAATAACTCAAACTATTTAAATAATTTTAAACAGCTAAACGGTGACGTTGGAAATGTAAGAAAGTGGTGAGTGAAGGGTGAAGAATAACGTTCAGTAAAATATAGTTAATGTTTAATTTGAGAAAGTATGAACATTCTTAGACACAAAACACAAAACAAACTCACAAGATCCATGCTTTTTCCCATCAAATTAGAATAAAAAATCTCAAAAAATTAAGCATGATTTAACCCTAAAATAAACTAAAATGAAATAAGTAATATTACACATACCTAAAATTGATAAAACAGAAAACGAAGCTAATTGTGGCAACTTGATTAGTGAAAGCTTCAACAATTTCAGTCTTCAAAAGTTTTAAGAACGAATAACATGAAGAAAGTGAAAGAGAGAATGAGAGAGTAAAGAATTTTAAGGATAAAATCATAAAAAACAGGTGGACATAGAGAAAAGTAGAGAGAGTTTTAAACTTTTAATATGATGTATGTTTAGAATATATATATTAATAGTAAGTTTAAAAAATCCAATGATAGACTTAGATATATACATTAATAGAATTTTTTTATGTGCCTAAATAAATAATTTTTTTTTTTTTTTTTTTAAATGTGAGGGTAGGCCAAGGGGTTGGGTCCGCCCCTGCTTATATACTAGGTTTAAGTGAGTAAACCTAGTTTACAAGAATTCTTATTCCTAAGTCAAACCCAAGAAGAAATTAATAACTTAAAGAAATCCTAGAGCGGTTATACATAGAAAAGGCTTAAACCGCCTACGGGCCCGGGGGAACCCCAAATGCGTCTGCATAAACATTCACAAAACCCATGTGTAAACCAAAACAAAAACAGAGTCTATGGTAATGTCAGATGAAAGAGAAGACAAAAATAAAATCACCCATTATGAAGTTAAACCCACCCATTTAGGAACGTCACTAACAACAGATGCTTAAACAAATTAAAGCAAATGTTGTGAAGAAATGGATTGAAAATCAAACAATAAAATTAAAATACATCTATAAAAGAATAAGCTTTGACATTAAAAAAAAAAAAAAAAAATTTACCTTCAATTGGGTAATGTAGATGGCAAAAGTATAATCAAAGAGATGGTAATGTAGGCGGCAAAAGTAGAATCAAACAATAACTTTTGGTTATTAGTAGTATATATTATTTTTAACAAACAATATTTAGTGGCTAACATTCTGGTTGTAAAAAAATTCCTATTAACATAATATTTTTTCATTTTACCCGGAAAGTTGGGTTCAAAAAAATTCATCAACTTTTAGCGACTAAATACATTTTAGTTGCTATACATGAGTTTTTGCAACTAGTTGTAATATGCACAAAATAATTAGTTGCCAAATGTACCCTGACCCTTTGTAATTATTGTCAAAAGCTTGGATATTTCGGTAATTGTATTATTTTATAACTAATAAAAATAGTTACAAATTAATTAATTAATATTTGCATATAATTTAGCAACTATTCAGTAGTTACAAATAATTATTTTCTGTAACCATAATTTTAGTTGTAAAATCTCTTGTTATAGTTGTCAATTGTGTTGGCGTAAGAATTGACAACCAAATAAATTAGTTGCTGATGTGATATTTTGGACAATAAATCACATTAGTTGCAAAATATTAATTTTAGACGTTAAAGGCGGGAATAAATGGGTCTTAGAATTTTATTCACTTTGACCGACTAATTAGAATTTAGTTACTAAATATGGGGTATCTGCAACTATTTTTTGTCTAGTTGCAAAAACAAATGGTTACAAAAAGTATTTTTTCTTGTAGTGTCGATCTTAAAGTCCAGGAAATTTTCTATGGCATATTTTTGGGCTCCATCTTCTGTTACAAGCTTCTTTATCATGTTTTCCCATATTTCATGTTGCTTTTTTAAAGGACAGTAGTTGTCATAAAGTTCATTTCATAATGTTCAGTATCTGACTCATGTTTTAGCTACGTGAGGTATTCCGCAATGTTGATTACATCGACGGTGTCAATAATCTTTTTCTTCCATTTCTTGAAATTGAAACCATAAAAGGTCTGAATTTTGGATACATCAGGCAATAACTTGGCCGTATTCAAAGTAGCTTCCATTTTGTTTAGGGAATCTGTCTTTAGATCGTAGTTTGTAAAATATTATTGAAGGACAAGTGAAGCAAAAAATATCAGTTGGAACCCTTGGACTCAATTACTGAATTACACCCAACCCTTTACAATTAACCAAATAAGAAACCAAAATTAAGACAAAAAGAAACAGATAGATTAATAAAAAAAACTTTGCGCAAGAAACAAACGATTAAACGCAGAAGTATGTACTAACCGAAAGACTTAAGATGGCAAAGCAATTAAAATTGTGATAGTATAAACGTCAAAGGTTATGCGCCTCTGAAAAAAAAAAAACAAAAAAAAAACCTCAATGAAACCTGATTAATTGGAAACAACAATGGGAGCTCAAGAACAATGGAGGAAAAAGAAAAAGCACCAAGGCATGCTAGGAAGCATTGGCCTAAAGACAAATTTCACCCTACAAGTTTGATTATAGTGTAGAAGGTTGTGGCGGTTCGACTCCAGGCTACAATAACAGATTTTGATTGAGTGCACTCTCAATTGGAATTAGAACAACAAATAAAAGAACTAGTTCGTATCTCTTGTTTGGAAAAAAATCGGAAAGGAAACAATATTTGATTAGCATATGGGAGAGCTCTGAAATATTTGGTTTATATGTATATATATTTTTCTTAGGAAGAAGTACATGTGGCGCGTCTTAGCTAAAGCTTACTGAGAAAGCAAGCAAAACGACCATTCTGCCGTTACATTTAATGAATGGAAAATGTGTAGTTTAGGTTATTCAAGGTGTGGGAAAGTATTTTTTCGGCAAAACTAGGGTGGAAAAATGTATTGCAGCCTTATTCCTACCATTGATTGATGACTTTTAGGTGATGGTTGCGAGGAACAAAATGAAAGAGTGTAGAAAAAATCATTATCTAACATTGACAAATTTGATATCATGGAAACGTGATTTACACTTTCTGCTTATTTATTTTAAATATTTCCATCATAGAGTCATAGTTAATTGGTTAAAAAAAATTTCGCCTATAGTGAACCAAGAAAAAATTTATTTCACTTTTAATAAAATCGTAAGTTAAGAGAAACATTGACAACGTTAGTGTTGAGAGGTAGTTTCTGAATTTTGTTTTTAATAATTACAATAAATTTAACAGAACAAACAAAACTAAACGCAGAGGAAGGATATATTATCATGGTCATGCCAATGGGATTTGGGACCAAAGGAGGGGCATCTCAATACACTTATGCCAATCCACATGTTGACAGCGCAACACCACTCATGGAATCAATTTTCCATTATATTAGTGAAAACTTAATCACCACCAAACTCTTATGGTTTATAATTTAATATGTTTATAAATATATTTTAGTAACTAATGTACAAAAAATTATCTAATAATTTGTTTTATTATATGTTGTATTTTCAGATTAAAAAAAGAAATAATTAAAACAACAGAAAAATTTAAATTTAAAAAAGTCCGGGGGCAGTTAAATAAAACATATGAGAACCGTTACCGCGTCTCTCGCTTTCCCTCCATTACACGCCATCTTCTGTTACTCTCTCTCTCTCTCTCTCTCTCTCTCTCACTTCAGTTTCGTTTTAGCTCCCTGCCTCTTCTCGCTCAACTTCAGATCCATAATATGCTTCAATCTCGCTCCTTAAAAGAGCTTTTCTTTTAATTCCGGAAGCATGGCTCCCTCTTAATTAAGGTATGCAACTTATCCCTCTCTGTTTTTTTTTTTTCTTTTGTTTCATTTTATATATCCCTTGATTCATGTAATGCGTTTCTGATAGCTGTATTTTGTTTAAATTTCCGAAAATTCGATACAGAGAATTAAATTTATTTACTTCGATTCATATTGCAATTATGTTTAGTCTCAATCTTTGGTTTCAATCACGGAAAATTCTGTTATTTATTTACTTTTGGGTCCACAAAATTGAATTAATTTTCATTTTGGGCCTTAGAATTAGAATCACTTTTCGATATTTTCAATGGATTTGAATTGATGCCAGGTTATCCGAAAAAGCTGATTAATCAAGGCTGGAGCCACCAAAATAGGTAAATGATTTTATGTTTTGATATAATTATATGCTCGTCACTTGAGTAGGGTAATTTCATGGTGTTACTAGCTAATTTTTCAGTTTTAGAATCTACTTTAATGGGTTTGATTGTAATTAGTTATTAAACAGCTACTGAAAGAGGTAATGAAGAACTGTTGATTGTATAAATTTACTTCACTCCAAATATTAAGCTGTTTTGATTATTTAACTTGTAAAACTTTACTCAATAGTGATGTGATACATTCTCGTAAATGTGATTTTATTTTCTTTGATTTTAATCTTTATTTCATATTTGATTGGATTTCTTCTTTTTCTTCTTCCTTTTTTTTTTTTAAATAAAATTTGGGAATATTAAATTAAATTCAGTTATTTCTTTTTCATGTAGATTAGTCCAAGTTCATTGACTGCTTATTGATAAAAGTTTGGTGAAGCCTCTCCCATAGTACGTAGGTTTTGAAAATTAAGGATTAGCAATGCTTATTTTATTTAGTCTTCATAATTCATAAATTAATTAGTTATGCATTCATATTTGGCGGCTTGCCTTCAATTTCTTTTCTTCCTAATATTACTCTTTGATTGATTGTTAAGGTTGATATGTTTATATCTAGAAGGACGAAAATAATACTGCAGCGTGCTGCTTTTTTCATGATGAGAGATCTATTGCACTGTTCTCGGTGGCTTTCCATTGGTTGGAGAAAACTGATTTTTGCTGGAGCCATTGTGACTATGGCTGGTTTTGTCCTTCACATTTGGCTTCTCTCACAGCCTGTAACAGTTCTTTCACACAGTTCCTTGAATGGTTCTATCCAGTTGAGTGAGAGCCTCAATGTGGCAAGAACTGAACAGTTTCAACACATTACAGCTACTCCCATTAGGAATTCTTCTGTTCAAGTGATCGAGAAGATGAGAAAAAGGAGAAGAGGCGAGGAGTTAAAAGTCATAGCAAGTCCTCCTCTGCCTCCTCCTGCAACACCACCATCTCGTTTGCAGGTAAAATTTTTAAAAGTTCTGGTTTATTTTTGTTTTCCTATCAAGTACAATAAAGATATCTACTGCTAGTTATCTTAATACTTTGTCACATAAAATTCAGAGACACATTTGGACCTTGTCATCTAGTGAGGCACTTGTGTTTGCTAAAAGGGAGATTCAGCATGCTCCAGTCAATATTGAAGATCCTGAACTGTATGCTCCTGTATTTCAAAATGTTTCTGTTTTCAAAAGGTATATATCATACATTAGAGAAGCTCTTTCTTTCTTTTGCTTCAAAATATTTGTTAATAACTTTACACTATCATCTTTTGTCTAAAATGCTATGTCTTTGGGTCACATTGTTTATAATTGGATTTATAAATAGAGAGATGTTTTGTCAATGGTCTTAAATTTGGACATCCAATTTTGTACTAAATGAAAGACTAATGTTGATATGATACAGTGATTAACCAACCAGTTATTGGTGATTTGATTGTTTCTATGTTGCAGTTCTGTGCACATAATATTATGGTTTTGACAAGTTCTTAAGATTCCTGTAGTATTTTACTTTTCATTTTGGCTTTGACCATAGTTTTAACTCTCTCAATATACATTTGCATTTTCTGCCGTAAAAGTTCTTGCCATTTGTTTCATAATTTACTAGAGATAGGTAGGGGAGCCTTTGCCTGATTCATTAAGAAATCAAATCATCTGAACTATGAGTAGGAAATAATAATCCAATCTCGAACTTGGAGTAACTATATCATTTTCTTTTTTTCTTAAAAAGAAGATCCTTATCTAGCAATGGCTGTTCTATGCTTCTTTAATTACTTATGTAGCAATGTCTCTAGAATATCCAGTAGTCGTTTGAATTGTAGTGTACTATTTAACCTTTCACCAGGCTTTTAATTCTTCTGTTTATTTTAAAAAATTGTTTTCATTTTACTCTGTCAATTATGTTAATAGATATAGTATATTTAGAATCATAAGTTTTGATGAGTTCAGGAGCTATGAATTGATGGAAATGATACTTAAGGTCTACGTTTACCATGAGGGAAAGAGGCCCATCTTTCATCAACCTCAGCTAAAAGGGATTTATGCTTCTGAAGGATGGTTTATGAAGTTAATGGAGGCAAACAGTCATTTTGTCACAAGAGATCCAGGAAAAGCTCACTTATTTTATCTGCCATATAGTGTATACCAGTTAGGGAGGACACTTTATAAGCCCAATTCACATGATATAGGATCACTGGCAAACCATCTGAGGGACTGGGTGAACTTTATTGCTGCCAAGTATCCTTTCTGGAACCGCACTCATGGGTCAGATCATTTTTTTGTTGCTTGCCATGATTGGGTAAGGTAGCCGATTCTCCTTTCAGTAGAAATATCTGAATGTGCATTCAATTTCATTAGTTTTATCATGTTTGTTTCCCTAACTTTCCTGTGATCTAACTTATAATTTGACTTTTGCAGGGTCCTTACACAACAACTTCGCACAAGGAACTAAAAGAAAATGCCATAAAAGCTCTATGTAATGCTGATACATCTGAAGGTATTTTTAAGGCTGGACATGATGTTTCCCTGCCAGAAACCACCATAAGAACTCCCAGGAGACCTCATAGGTATATTGGGGCGAGAAATAGAGTATCTCAGCGTCCAATCCTTGCCTTCTTCGCTGGATTTATGCATGGTAGGGTCCGACCTATTCTTCTCAAGTATTGGAGGAAAGATGAGGACATGAAAATTTATGGTCGTTTACCTGTTCATGTCGCTAGAAATATGTCTTATATTCAACACATGAAATCAAGCAAGTATTGCATATGCCCCATGGGTTTTGAAGTAAATAGTCCCAGGATTGTTGAGTCCATATATTATGAATGTGTTCCAGTGATTATTGCTGATAATTTTGTCCTACCTCTCAGTGAAGTACTAGATTGGAGTGCATTCTCTATTGTGGTAGCTGAGAAGGATATTCCCAAACTAAAGGAGATTCTATTGGCTATTCCTTTGAGAAAATATCTCAGGATGCAAGCAAATTTAAAGATGGTTCAGAAGCATTTTTTTTGGAACCCTATACCAGTCAAATATGATTTGTTCCACATGATACTGCACTCAATTTGGGTTAAAAGGTTGAGCCAAATTCAGGATGTCCAGTCATTGTGAATCTTTTAGGTATGATTCCTTTGCGTGTAATTACTTAAAAACTCCAGCCAGTCATGTTGATAACTGAAACAAGTAAAAAGTTAATGACAGGGCTAAAATTAGTTCCAGAAGTTAAACAAGCCTAGCAGTTGAGATTTCGAAGAGATGCAGCAGATTTTTTCACCTTGAAGATAGTTTGATGTGAATCCATTTGGTCTGGACTGTTTGTGAGAAGGGACGAAGATTTGATAAACACAGTGAAACCAGAGACTCATTCATGATTCAGGTATAACCTGATAAATTGTTCACATATTTAATTGTATCAATCTTATGCTAATTTATGCCTTATTACATGAGTGTAAAATGATGCTGGGACCAATAACTGATAAGCCTGCCCCTGCTTTGTTCGTCCACGAGAATTTAAATTTAGCCAACGATTACACGACCCCACATCTTGGCGGAGGGATGTGCCACTTACTACTTCAAAATTGAATAGTGATAGTATCTAATTTCTGTTTATGTGTTGTTTAAAACGAGAGTTGTGTCCCTGTCCTATAATGAAACGAGACACTGTAGTACTGATAAATTCGTTGACATTGGAGAGGATTAGTGGCGTTTAAGGGAGTAGTTAAGTTTTTAAGTAAACATTTTCCAAAATTCATACATCAAAAACTCACAAAGCCGTTCATTTTTCCTGTATTTATAAGTTTGACGACCAATATTTGTGTTGTCTTTTCAGGGCATCCAAGCTAACAGAGCAGCAAGCATTGAGTCCATAAATAGGCAGGTGATTTTATGAATAATAATCATCCTAGTTTAACACTGATACTATTTACAGGGAGAGCTAACAAATACTAAGTTTTTTTTTTTTTTTTTTTTTTTAATCCTTTAATATATGAGTGTTGTTAATTATATGTCAGAAAGTAACATGGTGGATGACTTGAATTTGTTGAGCCCTAATTATAGTTGAATTTGTACATAATTTATTGTGTTTTTGTTTTTCCATCTTTGTACTCTTTATTGTCAGATTACGATGCTTAGCTTTTATGATGTTTCACTTCATATGCACTAAATTTGTCTTGTCAAAATCAGTAAAAAAAATTATTGATGATTTATGGACTAGTGCCACCATACATATCAAGCAAATGGATCTTAAAATAGAGGCTTATGGAAGGAAAACAGCTCAAAAACAATAAAGACAGTCAATTTTACACTTTAAATTGCATATGGTCTTGGGAAAAACATCGAGTGTACTTTGCCATAATCGTTGCATTATTTATGGAAATTTATTTGATTTTACATAATCAATCAATCAAAGTCTGTGACGACATAGTTAGACGAATTAAATGTCTTAACATATAATAACAACAATTCAGTGTCAAAGGTAACGTAACTTGTCTCAATCCTTTCAATGAATGGAATTAATTAGGGATGGACATAAAACTCGATCCCATGGGATCCGCCTCGAACGGGGTAGAATTTCTCTGAATCATTTAGGATTTTGGCCGAGATCAAGTCCAAAATTAGTCCCAAAATTTTGGGACGGGTCGGGATAGGTCTTACCTCGCCTCGTCCTGGCCCTCTTTTGTCCCCACCCCAAAATCTTCGGCCGAACTCATATATATATTATACATTATACATTATATATGGTATATAAGTATAATGTATATAACATATATATGTTATACATAATTAGTTATTATCTATAATCATATACTAATATATATATATATATATATCATTTGATGTTTTGGTCGATTATAATAAATCAATAAATCATCATAGATTTAATTTCTTTTTTGATGGTATATTATAATTTGGAGAAAATGGTAATAAGGACACAAAAAGACATAAAACCCCCAAATGGGGAAGTCGGGGATTTAGGGAACGAGTTTTATTCGAGGATTTCCTAAATTCCCTAAACAGGTTATGGGCCAGGATTGAGGAATCTCCTTGAGCTTTCAGGCCAGGGCCGAAGACAGGGGTCCTCGGCCACGACCATGGCTCGACCGGTGCCCATCCCTAGAATCAATACATTGGGTCCGTGACTTTTTAATTGGTAGTTGAAAAATTAATATCAAACTAAACGGAGGATCAGAAATAGACCTAGGCAGGGACCTTTCCCAAGTGGGTCCGGGTCTAAGGCCAATTGGGACCAGTCCCAAGACTACTCATGGGTCCTAGGCCCGCTATGGGCCTAAAAAAATTATTCCCCCAATTTTTATTTTTTTTATATTTAAGGGGCCAAATAAAATTATATAGAGGGGTTTATATAAATTTTAAGGGGAGATTAGTAAATTTTTAATTAATTAATTAACTGTTAATTATAATTAATAATTATTTATAAATATGGGGTGTTTTAAATTTAAATTTTAAAGAGATAATTTAATTAATTAATTTTAACATAAATGTAATAATCACACATTCACACTTTACAAATGAACAATTAAATAAATTTGTTTTTATTAAATTATTCATCTACATCGTCAACAATATTTACATAATTCAAATCTGTGCTCCTGAAGAGTTCGAGTTGTTCGAGATCTTCAGGGTGTTGCTGTAGTCTTCTCTCTGCATGAATCCAATCCCATAAACACGTTATCACTTCAATCATCTCATTGGTTAAGGATCATCTTTTGTCTTCAACAATTCGAGCACTCGTTGAGAATACTGACTCAAATACAATTGTAGAAATTGGCACAGATAAAATATCACGTGCTATTTGGGCTACAATGGGGAATCAACTTTGATGTTGGTTCCACCATTGAAGCACATCCATCTCACGTTTCTCCTTCTTCGTCATGTAGGACATGTCCATTTGTAGGTAACGATTCAGCTCATTTAGTCCATGTATGTATGAGCTGGAGCTGCTACTTTCGCCACGTTCCATATATATTCACATGCTCGATCCTTGATAGATGTCTTCATCAGAGTCCTGCTGGTCGTCTCTGTTGGATGTTCTAGTTCCAGTTCCACTTCCATTGTACCTACTCTAATATAAAGAAAAAAAGCTTTCTAATTTTTGCTTAAAGTTAATCAAATAAGACGTATAATCATATCCTAAATGCTAGTCTATCTTAGTAATTATAAAATCAATTACGTGTAATTTAAACCTAAGATCTACAACAAGGCCTAATCCATATAAGAATGGAATATCTAACCAATATTTTTTGTATTTTTTTTTCCACCTTTAAAACAATTTCCATTAAGGCGTCATTATATCTATATTTAGCAAAAGTTTTAAAAATTTGAAGTAAAATATCTAATGTTAAATTAGTAGTAGGATAATAAATACTACTTAATGTATTACTAGAATCATAAAAAATCTTAAGAAATGAATAAAAAAGTTCGCAAACTGTCCAATCATCATAGCTGACAAGTTCCTCCGGTTGATGAAATTTGTAATTTGTCTTACGATTGGCAAAGCTTTTTCCAACATAAAGTAGGTGGAGTTCCAATAGATATGCATCTCTGTATATAACTTCAAAGGTTGAACCAGTGAGTCCTCTTGCTTCTAATATTTGACGTACTCTAGTCATCTTTTGCTACTACCGCCGACGATGAATTTGATAGCCGCGCACACCCTCTCAATCTTCAAATTTATAGCTTCTAAACCTGCTTTAACAATCAAATTGATAATGTGGCAAGCACCTCTTTGGTGAAAAAAATTGTCAGAAAAAAATTGCCTTCATCACGCGAATCCAATCTCTTTTCAAATAAAGAAATAGTCGTGGTGTTAACAGTTGCATTATCTGGCGTTAGCGCTACAACTCTATCAGTTAATACATATTTTTGCAAACTTCAAGAATTGTAAAATAAATAGTGTCAACATTATGTGCAATATATAATGGTCTAAGACCTATCAATTTTTGTTGTAAACCCCAACTAGAACCTAAGTAATGTATTGTGACAATTAAAAAATCTGTTTTTGATCTACAAGCTCATATGTCTGAAGTAAATGCAATAGATATATTCCTAAAATTTTGAATTCGATTTTAAGTTGAACATTTATTTTGTTATAAAGTTTTAGTATGTCTCTTCTACTTGTACCTCTACCAATAGAGGTATATGCCGGACAAAATGCATTTTTAATAATGTAAATAAAATAAGGATTTTCAGATAAAGAAAGGAGAGAGTCCATAACAACTATGTATTTTGCTATTTCCTCTCGTGCTTGGAGTGCATTATATTGCCATGTTGACAAAGTTGAGGATTGTGGATTAAAATTAAGTTGAGTTTGAATTTGTTTATTAGGTTCGGTTGAAGATGAACCGAACAACTACATTATTTAGAGGTACTTCTTCTCCAATTGAATAATATAAATAAATAAATAATAATATGAATAAATTTTAAATATAAATTGAATTGAAGAGAATATGAATGAGAATTGGATTGGAGTAGAGAGATTGAGAGTGGGTGTGAAAAAAATGGAGGTGTGGACGATTATTTATNAATATATATATATATATATTAAATAAAAATAAATATTATATATTAAATAAAAAATAATAATATTATATATTATATATTAAATAAAAAATAATAATATTTTTAATGTATCATTAGTAGTGGTCAATGGATATATGTGAATGTCTAATTTTTATTTGGATATTTATTATTTATATTTACAATTTAATTTAGGAAAAAATAAAAAAATAAGTTTTATAAAAAAAAGGGAAAACCGGTTCAAAACCGGTTAACCGCTTTAAAAAAAGCGGTTAACCGGTTTTTCGGTTAACCGAAAAACCGGTTTTCCCTCTAAACCGGTTCGGTTTCGGTTCGGGAATTTTCCCGAACCGAAAAACCGGTTCGGTTCAAAAAAGCGGTTAACCGGTTCGGTTAACCGCTTTTGAACACCCCTAGTTCCTACACCAAAAACCACCCCTAAGACCACCAATAGCATCGTCGGCTTCCCCCCATCAAAACCCCCAACATTTCTGACTGCAATTGCCCACTGATCGCCGTCACCTTTCCCTTAGGTTTTTGCATTTTTTCACCCTTTTCCAGCCAAATTCCGGCACCTCGTCGAGGTGCAATCGGGTAGAAAAGTTAAGAGTTTTGGTGAGGAGGATAAGGGGATGCTGATGGTGATGTTGGGGAGGTCCAATGGTACCAGAATCAGGCCAGATTATTGGCTTGGTCGGGATCCTCTAGGGGTTATTTGAGAGAAATTTGAGATGTATGGGTTATTTTGAGAAAAAAGTAAAGGCGTTAATTTAAGGATGGGAATTTGCATATATGAAACCAGGGGTGGGAACTTGAAGATTCGCCAAACCTTGGGTGGGAAAATGTCGTTTACTCTTGAAGGAAAAATAATTGTGAAAGAGAAAGCCATACCATGATAGTACTAGCCCCACACTTACTGTATTAGTAAGTTCAGAGCATTTAAACTTGGGTTGAACACTTCGACTTACTGTCATTCAAAAGCCAATGCATATACACACATGCAATATAATGGTGTTATCATTATCCTTTAGAATAAAACTTTTAATGTTATTGTGCGAGGATGTGCGATCAACTTGGAGCAAGCAGTAGTTTGGAGTGAGCTATATCTCAAAGCAAATAGTGAAGCGGCGATCAGACTGGAACAAGTTGTTGGGCAGCTATCTTCCAAATCACAGATAAGCGCATTATCTCATAAAATCAAGGAGAATATCATGGGAACATTCCCTACAATTTCGGCGAAATAATCATGCCATGAATCATGGGATTAACTCCCGAAAGTCATGTCATTATCCCTAAAATTTCTCTTGTAACTGTTGCAATTTCATAGTATAAAAAACCCCTAAAAAATAATTGTAAAAGGGTTTAGAAAATCTTGAGAGGAGAGACTATCACTGTAAGGCAAAAACCACTTGAATAAGATACAGTGGATGTAGGCTTGATTTGAACTCGCCGAACCATTTTAAAAATCTTCTTTGCTTCTTTTTCTTTACAATTTCATTTATTCTTTGCTGATTATTATTAATCACACTCACATTTTATCCAATTCCTCTAAGGTCAATTGGGTATCGTGGGTTTTTGTGGATTTTCGTAACGACATTTTAGCGCTAGAAGGAAGATCTCCCCTTAGCAATCATAATCAACAATCGCACATAGTAGCCATGACACATACTAGATCATCCAGGAGCCTGACCAATGCCAAGCATGCCGGTAACGTTGAGCCTGACAATCAAGAAGTCAATTAGGGAATCACACAGGCTCGGCCTTTGGTGATTCCACTCCTTTTGCTAGCAAACCAGCAAGAGGTAGGTGCCTCCAATTTTGAGAATGCACATATGATGGATATGCTGAGATCGCTAGATAGTACGATCCAAAACCTACAACAAGAAGTGACCAAAATGAAGGGGGTATAGAAAGGAAACTAGGCCCTAATCCAACAAGACATTGTCCCGAGGACACAAAGCTAGGAGCTTGAGACTACAAATTATGATTTCTAGCTTGGTCCAGTGAGCGTCATCGTTGGTGACTAAAAGTGGGGGGCACACAAGCATGGAGCTCAGGGTCAGAATTACCCGAGCAGACACCTAGAAAAACAACTATTGGGCAAGAGACAAGGGCGCCAAGGAGTTGCTCACTCTAAGTGAGAAAATGATTAAGCCTAGCGTGCCAATCTGAACCCACACACTTTTCACTAGCATGTGAAGATTGCGCTTCAGGTTAGTTGGATGCTCAAAACTAACATACTGGTTCGCACTTGTGTCGAGAAAACCAAGAGTTTACCTTGGTTAACACCTATCATCCAAGTAGTTACAACTCATCCTCACATGCCAGCGTGCACAACAAGAATGGCCAAAGATGGAAGAAATTAGATCTTCGTGAACATCTTGATTCCCGAAGACAGGACTTTCGGAGTCATCTTAACTCACAAAGGTCCAACTTGGGCCCAACGAAGAATCCCTTGGTAAATGATCAGTTGTATCAAGTGCAGAGGATGATTGACGACCTCGAAGCTTGCTAAGATGATCAGGCAACAGGAGTTGTCAACTCCTTGTTCTAAAAAAAGGTGCATTGGGCACTCCTGCCTTAAGGCTTCAATGCGTCAGACATTAAGTTCGACGGTAAAGGTAATCCCCAAGATTACCTTGATTCCTTCAATGACTTGATGGAATTACATTAGGTCTCTGACCATGCTAAATGTTGTTGTTTTGTAGTCACATTGATTGATGATGCGAATAAATGGTATAAGAGGCTCCTAGCAAGCTCCATTCATTCCTGGTAATAGTTCGTTGCGCTCTATCTTCAACAGCTCCAAGTGAGGAAATAGTTCACAATGCCCTTAAGCAACCTTAGCAATATTTGGCAAGAAAAGAGTGAGACCTTAACCTTGTTCTTAACGAGGTTCTAGATGGAATAGAGCAAAGTAGCAGACACTCCAGAAGAGGCAATCTATACACTTATGCTGGGTGAGACCATAGACCGATATGTGGAAAGATTTGCAGACTGAAGATCATGTGTCGATTGCTCATTTTTACCAAATGATCGCTAAGTATCAATGAGTAGAGAGCTCAATGGTTGCACTAAATGTTGAAGTCTCAACTAGCACTTATGTTCAAGATGTTGATAGGGTAAGAAAGAAGAAGAAAATTAGTCAAGACTAAGGAAATGGGGATAGATGTTGATTCTCAAAAAAGCGACGAACAGAATCGAGGTGATATCACGAGTCACTCCCTTGTTTTGGCAGTTACGTACACCCCACTAGTTTCCCCTATTGAAGAGATGCTCGTGGTGTCAAACGAGGCTCATCAATTACCTCATCCTAGGAAATTAAGAGGGCAGCGTAGCAGGGGACTCAAAAGTATTGTCGATATCACAAGGACATCGACCATAACACTAATGACTATTGAGCCCTAAAAGATGCCATTGAATACCTCATTTGAAGAGGTAATTTGAAAGAGTTTGTTGACAAAACACGAACTTGTGATGATCGGGAAGATCATGACGAGCAACAACAAAAGCCTCCTTGCATTCAAGTTAACCAAGTCAGATGATTCATGGGAGGCCTACAATTTCAGAAAACTTAGGTCATGCTCAAGCTAAGTATGCCAAGGAGGTGAGGACAGATTTAGCACCCTAAGTCCTCAGTCTCGAAAAGAGGCCATCCAAGTGGCCAAAAGCAAAGAGTCAAATTATAGGCTTTTCAGAAGAAGAAGTTGAAATGGTGAGCCACCTCATAGCGACGCATTGGTAATGATGGCACAAATTGGCAATAGTGAGATGTTCTAGATTATGGTGGATAATGGAAGTGTGGTCAACATCATCTACCACGCAGTTTTTCGCAAAATGAGGTTTAGCGAGTGGGATTTGAGGCCTTTGTCGACACTCCTGTATGGGTTCACTGGGGACTATATACTCCCCAAATGAATAATAACTTTGCTCGTTATAATGGGCGAGGAGCAGCAGACAACGAAGTTGATGGCAGACTTCCTAATAGTTGTTTGAATATAAAAAGCTTGATTTGGATTTGGTGTAGGTAGAAGGTATTTGCGGTTTCGGATTTCATACCCTTGAAGGTGAGCAACAACATTCTAATAGGAAGGGATGGGTGGCTTATACATTGAAGTACGAAATGATTCATACTCTCAACCCAAGTCTTCTACTAGACAAAAAACTTTCATTTGCGAAGCAACCGATTTCCCAATTGCATTAAGTTGATCACATACACCTTTAAAGTCGCGAAGATATTCAATAAGATATTTGGTAACTTTTTCTGTGGTTTGTAATTGAGCTAGTAAATTGAACTCCTGAAATATAAAGTTTTGTAAGAAATGCTTCGCTCAGGAGTTCCATACTTGAGATGTCGTTTCCAAGCCGACGACATATCCTAAAGTATCTTCAAAAAGTGTACTGATAATCCATCATTTAACAAGTTTATCAGTTTGAGTCCAGGATTTATAATCCAGATGTTCTAACTCTTCTCCTGTATCATTGATAGTGGCAGTAGGTGAAGAAATGGTTCCATCAAGGAATCCAAGCAAATCCTGGCTAAAGACGAAAGCATGTAATTTGTTTCAAACAATTTGAGGGGTACAAAACTAGGTACATGCAGAGAAAGAGGGAATGGATACTTCGGTATAGAAAAAGAGAGTGCCATTTGTGGATCGCATAAGAACAAGTAATTAGCAATACGGAAGAAAGATTTATACCCTCGTAAGCTCTGATACCATGAGAAGAATTGATTTAAGCTAATCTCTCTCGCACACTTATCATTGAAACAGCCAAAGCATTAGGGATGGGCATGTTCCCCACCCCGTCAGGGGCCCGGCCCGAACGGGGCGGAGGTTCCCGAAATTTTTGCGGATGCGCTTGGGCCCAAGCCCAAAATCAATCCCCAAATTTGGCAACGGGCCCGGGACGAGGTTAGTCTCGTCTCGACCCAGTCCGAATTGTCCCCGTCCCATCCCACCCCATATATATATACACACACACACACACACATTGAGTGAAACCATATACAAATGGGTAATAAATAATAACAGAGAAATTGTCTACATTAAATATAATAAGCTAAATATGCATATATAAATTAAATATTATAAATCATTATAAATATTTTTAATACATAATAAATATGTTATATATGTATGTATATGTATATGTATATGTATATGTATAATTTGATATACATAATATATATGTTATATATGTATAATATTTATGTATAATGTATAATGTATCATATATTATACATTATACATAATATGCTATGAAACAAAAATTATATGCTATTATCCATAATCATATATTAATACATAATATATATGTAATGTATCATTTGATATTTTGATTATTTGATATTTTGATTCATTATAATAAATCAATAAATCATTATAAATATTTTGTTGTCCTTCATTGAATCATTATTTCAATTCCATTACCTAATTGCCCTTGTTATATTATGGTAGTTATTTATTTAGAATTTATTATAATGTATCATTTGATATACATAATATATATGTTATATATGTATAATAGATATGTATAATGTATCATATGTATTATTCATTATAAATTATACATAATATGCAATTATCCATAATCATATATTAATACATGATATATATGTTATATATGTATAATGTATCATTTGATATTTTGATTCATTTTAAAAATTCAATAAATCATTATAAATATTTTTTTGTCCTTCATTGAATCATTATTTCGATTCCATTGCCTAATTGCCCTTGTTATATTTTTATAATTACTAAAAATATATATAATTGTTTCACATTATTAATTGATTAGAAAATGCTACACTCATAACATCTTCTTACAAACTTCCTTTCACAATTCCGACGTGGCAACTTGCAATTGGTCAGCTCGTAATGGCTCTCACCTGGATCCCACCTGATAAATTGTGGTTAACTAATTGCAAGCTGCTACGTCGGGATTGTGAGAAAAAGTTTGTGAGAAGAGGTTGTGGGTGTAACATTACTCTTAATTGATCAAATTCAAATGTGATATAATTGTGGGAACATTGAGTGAAACCATATACAAATGAATAATAATAGAGAATTTGTCTATATTAAATATAACAAGCAAAATATGCATATATAAATTACTTGATATATATGTAAATGACTAAATGTTAATATGTATATATGTTATATTATTGATAGATAATAACATATTTTTTATTCAAATAACTTGCAAATGTTAATAACATAAATACATAATATATATGTATTAAGTCATTTAAATTAACTAATAATAAATTATGGTAATGACATTATGAATAGAATTGTAGTTATTTATTTAGTATTTACTCTTAAATTCTATTTAATAATTTGATAAGAGATTTAAAAAAAATTATATCTTAAATAGACATAATTTATCATTTATCAAATTCAAATAGACATAATGTATCATTTCTAGACCTAGGCAGGGACCGGTCATGTATCATTTCTAGACCTAGGCAGGGACCGGGCCCAACTGGGCCTAGGTCTAGGCCCAATTGGGACTAGTCGCTCATGGGCCCAATGATCAGTCCCAAGCCCATGAGAAATTTAAGGACCCGGATTGGTCCCTAGGACTAGTCCTGGTTCCATAGGACCGGCCCTATGGGCCTGGAAAATTATTTTTCACCCCCCCAAATTTTTTTATATTGGGGGCCAAAAAAAATTATGTAGGGAGGTTTATGTAATTTTAGAGGCCTGGAAAATTTATTTCCACCCCGAGAGATTAGTAAATTTTTAATTAATTTTAAAAAATAATAAAATAATAAATTAATTAATGGTTAATGGTTAATTATAATTAATAATAATTTATAAATATGAGGATTTAAATTTAAAATTTAAAGAGATAATTTAATTAATTAATTTTAACATAAATGTAATATTCACGCAATCATACATTCACACTTCACAAATAAACAATTAAATAAATTTATTTTTATTAAATTATTCATCACCAACAATATTTACATCATTCAAATCTGTGTTCCTGGAGAGTTTGAGTAGTTCAGGATCTTCAGGGTGCTGCTGTAGTCTTCTTTTTGCATGAATCTAATCTCGTAAACACGTTATCACTTCAATTATCTCATTTGTTAAAGAGCATATTCTGTCTTCAACAATCTGGCCACTTGTTGAGAATGCTGACTCGGATGCAATTGTAGAAACTGGCATAGATAAAATGTCACATGCCATTTTGGCTACAATGGGGAATCGACTTTGATGTTCTTTCCACCATTAAAGCATATCCGTCTCACGTTTCTCCTTTTTCGTCATGTAGGACATGTCCATTTGTAGGTAGCGATTCATCTCATTTGGTCTATGTATGTACGCACTGGAGCTGCTACTTCTGTCGCCATGTTCCATATACATCCACATGCTAGATTCTTGATAGTTGTCTTCATCAAGGTCATTGTCTCTGCTTGACGTTCCAGTTCCATTGTTCTTCCTCTGATATAAAGAAAATAGTTTTTCCAATTTTTGCTTAAAGTTAATCAAATAATACGTATAATCATGTCCTAAATGCTGGCCTATCTCAGTAACTATACAATTAACTACGTGTAATTTAAATATATGATCTATAGCAAGGCCTAATCCATATAAGAATGGAATATCTAACCAATATTTCTCATATTTTTTTCCATCTCTGAAACAATTTCCATTAAGACGTCATTATATCTATATTTAGCAAAAGTTTTAGAAATTTTAAGTAAAATATCTAACACTAAATTAGTAGTAGGATAATAAATACCACTTAATGTATTGGTGGATTCATAAAAAGCATTAAGAAATGAATAAAAAAGTTCACAAATCGTCCAATCATCATAGCTGACAACTTCTTGCGGATTCTTTCGGTTGACAAAATCTGTAATTTGTGTTGCGTTTAGCAAAGCTTTTTCCAACATCAAGTAGGTGGAGTTCCAATGGATAGGCATGTCCATACGTAACTTCAAAGGACGAACTGGTGGATCCTCTTACTTACAATATTTGACGTTCTCCTGCCATTTTTTGTTGCTACGACCAACGATGAATCTGATAGCCGCACGCACCCTTTCAATCTTCAAATTTATAGCTTCTAAACCAACTTTAACAATCAAATTGATGATGTGGCAAGCACATCTCTGATGAAAAAATTTGCCTTCACCAAGCGGATCCAATCTCTTTTCAAATAAAGAGATAGCCGCGGTGTTAGTAGCTGCATTATCTAGCATTAGCGCTATAACTCTATCAGTTAATACATATTCTTGCAAAACTTCAAGTATTGTAAAATAAATAGTGTCAGCATTATGTGCAGTATATAATGGTCTAAAACCTATCAATTTTTGTTCTAAACCCCAACCATGATCTAAGTAATGTATTGTGATAGTTGAAAAATCTGTTTTTGATCTACAAGTGCATATATTGAGAGTTGGTATGAAAAAAATTGGAACTGTGAAGGATTATTTATAGTGTAGGATTGGGGGGAAAATGAAAAAAAAAAAAAAGACCTTTGGCTACCAACGGTCATGGGCTGTATTATTTTTTTTTTTTAATTTCGTAAAATATCAATTTAACCCTTAATATTTTTGTCAATTTTAAAATTATCAAGGGGTTTTTGGATATTTTAGAAAGGACTGTTTTAAAATTTTTTAAATAGGTTTGGGCCCAAGCTGGGACTGGTCCCAGGCTCGATCCCTCCTCCCATTGGCTTGGTCAAGTTTGGGACCAAGCCCTTCTAGGACCAGGCCTTACAATGACCGGTGCTAGGACTAGTCCTTTGGGCCCGGGTTTTGGGACTAGTCCCAAATGCTCAGGTGTAATCATTTCATAAGAGACATATATTTTGATAATTTGATAAGAGACTTAAAAAAAATTGAATATAAAGTCTCGTAACAATATTAATATAGTACAAGTATAGTACTATAATAGCATTAGTTTATGTATCATTTGATTCTTTTTTAATTTTTTTTTTTTTTTTATAATTTGGGGATCCCGAAATACCCAAAATCCTCGCAGGTTGGATTTGGGGATTCCCTGAAATCCTCGATTCAGGGACGGGCTAGATTTGACAAATCCCCTTGGGCTTCTAGACCGGGCCCGAAGATAGGGGTCCCCAGCCCTGACCCTGCCCGTGCCCATCCTTACAAAGCATTTATACACAACAAGTGATAAAACCAAATCAAAACTGCAATATTACAAAATCAGTTGGAGAATATTTCTCTAGTGGTTTGGTAGATAGCTCTTGGACTTGGTCTTTAACAGAAACATCTTGGACTTGGTCTTGATCGTTAACAAGATTGACAAACTCTAATGGATGGATGAAGTCTAGGTGATGAGACCATGTGATGCAGTTGATTTAAGGTTTGATTTTGGGTTTAATTTGAGGTTTTCATTGTTGAGGATGCTTTGACTTGATGAAAGATTTTGATGAGATTTGAAAGGTGAATAAGGAAAAATTATAAAGTTTTTTAGGTTAATAAGGAAATAATTGAATGTAAAACTAATAAGTTTGGTGCGATTATGAGATTTTGATTTAAAATTAAGGGTAAAAATATCATTTCCATATTTAATGAACTTTTATTTACAAAATTTAACATAATAAGGATTAGGGTTTTATTTTTGAAACTGTTGATGATATAAAAAAGAGTAACGCTACACCCACAACCTCTTTTCACAAACTTACTCTTACAACTTTGATGTGACAGCTCGCAATTGTCAACTGCAATTTATCAGATGGGAGTCATTACGAGCTAACTAATTGTGAGCTACCACGTCCGAGTCATCAGAGGAAGTTTGTGATAAGAGGTTGTGGGTGTAGCATTTTCCTATAAAAAGAAAACAATAATGCTAAAGGTACTAAGCAATTTACTAAGATTTCTTATACAAAGTGATATGACAAGAAACTAATAAAAAAGTCAATACAATGAGTTTGACTTTTTGGTATTTACTCTTGCATTCATTTTCTGTTACATCATTTTGTATACAAAATCTTTGTAAAAATTTTTGCACCTTTAGCATTACCTAAATACGAAAAAAAAAAAAAAACCTTTTGTTCTTTTTCTTTTAATCAAAATCATCAAATGTGTATTTTTGAAGTATTTAAAATAACTTTTTATGGTTTTTATCAATTTGCGGACACCGTTCTTTAAAAGCATTGAAAGTAGAACAAAGTTTGGAAACGCACAAAAAACAAAAAAAAGATTTAACCTGTAATTGAATTTATTTACCCAAATAAAAGTTTCAAAAAAAAAAAAAAAAAAGAACAAATAGATTTGTGAGGTTTAGCCTCGGTAAGCAATGATCAAGCCACTAGTATCAACCGAGAATATTACAAAGTTAGAAGCACTCTCCCTAAACTACAGTATGAGTGAGTGAACAATATTGTGTATAAAACCCGTTATTTGAGATTTAAAATTAACTAGGATGCTCTCTTTATATAGCTCATAAAAGCATAATGCTATCCTATGTAAACTAATCAATGTGGGATAAGAGAAATTACCCATTTTTATGTAAAATATGTTGATGCTTGATTTTGGACACCAACGACTCACACGTGCAAAGTGCTAAGAGAGTCTTAGAAATTACACGTGATGGATCCATGAGATTTGAAGATGGTGCTGAGATTATATATGTTTGCAGAAACATAAATAATAGACTGACAAAAGAGGTTGTTATAGTAGCTCGGATGCTTAAAGCAAATCATACATCCACTGTTATTTTATTATTCTTTGAGTATTTCTATGATATTGCCCGTAAGACATACAAAGATAAAGAAATACTTTGTTTACAAAGAGAAATAATGAAGCTCAAATCTATGTCTAGCTCTCATATGCCCAACCTCTCCTTTTCGTGAAGAGAGGTGCTCATTTATATACCTTTAAGGTCAATGTAATGAGTGCTTTTGCAAGTTGCCGTGACATATGGGGACCACTCTTTAATTCTTATCTTTTTATTTTGATAAAGTTGGGACGGGTGTGCAGTCCTCATCCACTCATAGACAAAACCTGAATCTGTTGGGTTGGTGACAGCTGTATCCTTTATGTCTTGAGGCGACATGGCAGCTCCTGGACGGCACATAGCCTTCTTGAACTCTGATTGGTTGGTGCTGACATCAGTGCGATTTTTTAGGCACAATAGAACCCCCCTGGTTTTTGGAGTGCGTAATGCACTTCAAAAACTCATGTCTTAGATCTGAATGGTTGTCGCACTATAGGCTGCAGTCTCGAACTATGTTTGGCGCGATTAGGTGCTGAGAGCTAGGACTGTGATCTGAGAGCTTGGAGCGATCCAAAGCTGAGCGAGATCTAATAACTGACATGAAATGTCTAGTAGATGAATTCCTGGAGGGAGCTAACATCAGAAGCCCAAACGCATGGCTTAGAGGCCTTAAACGGATAAGCCAACTTAAAACAACCATAACTTTTGATCCATGAGGAGTTTTGGAGCCCGTAAGATATTCGTGGAAAGCTTGTTCCGAGCTCTACATTGTGGCAACAGGGAAACTCGATCAGGGCCATTTTTGGGGCCAAAATCTACCGTTTCAGCATGTTTCAGGGCTGTTTTGAGTTTTCTGCGCGTTTTTTCTGACGCTGGCAGATGGTCACGATCTGATAACTGTGAACTATTTGCAATTTGGGAGCTGAGAACACAACCTGAGGCTGTTTGCAATCTCAGAGCCAAGAGTTGATCGTGATCTGATAGGAGCTCGACCTGAGAGTCTGACGCGTGCAATTTGAACGATCTAATGCACGGGATCTTAATCAAACGAGTGAGCTGATGAGCTTTATCAGAGAGCATAAAAGAGCTCGATCTGAGAACTCGAGAGCTATTTGCGATCTGAGAGTTTCAGGAGTTCAATCAGAAAACAGGAGTTCGATCAGAAAACGTGAAGCTTGATATGAGAACAAAAGGAGTTCAATCAGAAAGCGCAGAGCTTGATCTGAGAACAGAAGGAGTTTGATCAGAAAGTGCGGAGCTTAATATGAGAATAGAAGGAGTTCGATTAGAATGCGTGGAGCTTGATCTGAGAACAAAAAGAGTTCAATTAGAAAGCGCGGAGCTTGATCTGAGAACAAAAGAGTTTGATTAGAAAGTGCGGAGCTTGATCTGAGAACAAAAAGAGTTCAATTAAAAAGTGCGGAGCTTGATCTGAGAACGAAAGATCAGCGATCTAAGTGCTCGAAAGTGCGATCTGCGATCGTGATTGGAGAGCTCTGATATGTGCGATTTGCGATCTAGTCACGCCATCTAAGAGCTCAAGATCAACAATCTAAGCGTGTGACCTGCGATTTGACCACGCGATGCGAGAGCTCGAGATTAACGATCTAAGTGTGTGATCAGCGATCTGGCCATACGATCGGAGAGCTAAAGATCAACGACCTGAAGCTGAAGATCAAGACGATCTGACCGTGCAATTAGCGATCTGACCACGCGATCGAAAGCTAAAGATCAGCGATCTGACCACGCGATTGGAAGCTAAAGATCAACGATCTGAAGCTGAAGAACAAAATGATCTGAGCGTGCGATCAACGATCTAACCATGCGATTGGAAGCTAAAGATCATCGATCTAAAGCTGAGAACAAAACGATCTGAGTGTGCGATCAACGATCTGACCACGCGTTCGGAGAGCTAAAGATTAGCGATCTGAAGCTGAAGATTAGCTATCTGAGCGTGGGATCAAAGATCTAGCCACGCAATTTGAAGCTAAAGATCAGCGATTTGAAGTTGAAGATCAAGACGATTTGAGCGTGCGATCAGCAATCTGACCACGTGATCGGAAGCTAAAGATTAACAATCTAAAGCTGAAGATCACAACGATCTGAGCGTGCAATCAGCAATCTGACCACGCGATCGGAAGCTAAAGATCAGCTATCTAAAGCTAAAGATCAAAAGATCTGAGCGTGCGATCAGCAATCTGACCAGATGATCAGAGAGCTAAAGATCAGCAATCTGAAGCTAAAGATCAGTGATCTGACCACGCGATAGGAAGCTTAAGATCAGTGATCTGAAGCTGAAGATCAAAACAATCTGAGCGTGCGATCAGTGATCTGACCACGCGATCAGAGAGCTAAAGATCAGCGATCTAAGCGTGCGATCAGCGATCTAGCCACACGATCTGAAGCTAAAGATCAGCGATCTGAAGCTAAAGATCAGCGATCTGAGCGTGCGATCAGTGATCTGACCATGCCATCGGGGAAATTGGACGCAGGTTTGAGACCTGTATGGGCCACCAAACTGTTGATGCTTGATTTTGGACACCATCGACTCGCACGTGCAAAGTGCTAAGAGAGTCTTAGAAATTACATGTGATGGATCCATGAAATTTGAATATGGTGCTGAGATTACATATGTTTGCAGAAACATAAATAATAGACTGATAAGATAGGTTGGTTCGAATGCTTAAAGCAAATCCTACATCCACTATTTTTTATTATTCTTTGAGTATTTCTATGATATTGCCCATAAGGCATACAAAGACGAAGAAATACTTTGCTTACAGAGTGAAATAATGAAACTCAAATATATGCCTAGCTCTCATATGCCCAACCTCTCCTTTTCGTGAAGAGAGGTGCTCATTTATATACCTTTAAGGTCAATGTAATGAGTGCTTTTGCAAGTTACCCTGACATGTTAGGACCACTCTTTAACTTTATCTTTTTATTTTGATAAAGTTGAAACAGGTGTGTGGTCTTCATCCACTCATAGATGAAACTTGAATCTGTTGGGTTGATGACAACCATATCCCTTATGTCTTGGGGCGACGTGGCAACTCATGGATGACATAAAACCTTTCTGAACTCTGATTGGTTGGTGCTGACATCAGTGCAATTTTTTAGGTACAACACTATGATTCTAGAATTTTCCTATTGTGGCTAGTGTATTCAAATTATTTCTTAATAGAATAGAAATCCTCACGAAAAGAGAAGCACTCAAACTAGGCAAAACGTTCAATTGCTTTTTAACTCTTTATAGGTTATTCAAAGTTTGAGCCACACCCAAATTCCAACATTTTCCCATTAAAGTTAACTGCTGTGATGGTTACATATATTGACCTTTTCAAGTTTTAAAAATTGCATTTTAGACTTTTCAAACTTTTATTTATTTTCTTTTCCCCTTACTTTTAATTTCTCCTCCTTTTCCCTTTTCTCTCCCCATTTCTTTCTTTCTTCTTCTCTTATTTCCCTCTTTTCTGTCTTCTGCTTAACAGACCCTCCATCAGTCGACGCATAGCCTATGATTGGCCAGCTTCGACAATAGCGGCCACCTGATGCAATGGCCAAAAAGGGGCTGCTCATTCAATTTTTTTTTTTTTCTTTTTTCTTGTTTATGGATTAGTTAACGTTTGGGGGTAGATTAGTAGACTTTGATGGATGATTTTGTGTTAGATGGATAAACTTTGACTAACTCTAATGGATGGATGAAGTCTATGTGATGAGACCATGTGATGCAGTTGCTTTGAGGTTTGATTTTGGGTTTAATTTGGGGTTTTCATCGTTGAGGATGCTTTGACTTGATTAAAGATTTTGATGAGATTTGAGTGGTGAATAAGGAAAAATTATAAAGTTTGTTAGGTAAATAACGAAATAGATGAATGTAAATAAGTTTGCAATAATAATATACTTACAAAAAATCATACAAAAATTTTCATATAAAGTGAGGAGACAAAAAATGAATGGAAAAGTGAAACAAAAAATCAGACTTATTACATTCACTATTCCATTCATTTTTTGTCACATCACTTTGTATGAAGATCTTTATAAGATTTTTTTTTTAAGTGTAGCATTATAAGTTTGGCGCGATTATGAGATTTTGATTTAAAATTAAGAGTAAAAATGTTATTTCCATATTTAATGAACTTTTATTTGCAAAATTTAAGATAATAAGGGTTTGGATTATATTTTTGAAACGGCTGATGATATAAAAAAACAATAATGCTATTAGTATAAAGAAATTTACGAAGATTTCTTATACAAAATAATGTGACAAGAAATAATGGAAGAGTTAATATGACGAATTTGACTTTTTGTATTCATTTTTTCATTCATTTCCCATTACATCATTTTATACAATAAATCTTTGTAAATTTTGTTTGTACCTCTAGCATTACCTTAAAAAAACACTTTTTTTTTTTTTTTAATCAAATCATCAAATGTGTACTTTTGAAGTATTTAAAATAACATTTTTTTTTTTTTTTTAAGTCATTGAAAGTAGAGAAAGTTTGGAAACACACAAAAAAAGTAGGTGTGGGCAAGTCCGGGTACTCACCCTTTTTTGAAAGAATCGGAACCATCCGGTTCTTGGAATAAGGAATTGGAACCGGAACTAGAATTGAAACTGACTAGTTCCGATTCCATAATAGCTGGGACCGAACCCGAAAAATAGGTTCCGTGTACTCAGGAAAATTACAAAGGGTCCCTATTAGTTTCAAAAATGACAAATAAACCTTTGAAAAATACAAATACACCTCATCTGTTTTAATTAATAACAATGGCTTAGCTATCATATTACATTTAATTAATTAATGTTATAATCCATCATCAATTCTAATGACTGATAAACAATTCCTGGTAATTTCTTGTCAGACTCATTAAGCATTACTTTTTCATTAATAAAATCTCATCCATTTTCACGAATCTCACAAAACCCACTTTCTCTTTCTTCTCTTCTTCTTCAAAGTTCAAACCCCAATGTCCTTTCTTGTTACCAACCGCCGAAGCCATGGAAGAAGTTGCAGAAGAGGCAGCCAACATCTATCAACTCTTTAACGGGTTGTTTAATTCAAGACATGGCAACATGTTCCGGTTTCATAATGAACAAAACATCACACTACATTACACCAAACGCTAAATCAAAGAAAACCCACATCTGAAAACAAGTTTTTTTTTCCTGAAAAACCAAACAATCAAAACACAATGTCTTCTCTTTTCCCTCATTTTCCCAACAACCAAACAGATCGTTAATAAGAAAATTCAACGCAGCAAAAAATCAAATCAAACAAAAACCAAATTACCTTCGTATATAAAATAGAGGAGAAACAAAGTAAACTTGAGTAAAAGGAGAGACCTTGATTGCCTAAGAATCAAGAAATCTTTTGTCTTTAAAAATTTCAATTAAGATTCTGCCGAAGAAGTGAGAGGCATAATAACAATTTTTTTTTCTTTAAGCTGAGAAGTGAGAACCCTAAATTGAGATATGATTAGAGATGGGTGCGGGCCGGGTCAGGGACGAGGACCCCATGCCCCATGCCCCGGGCCCGTCCCCGTTACCCTCTCCGAGGACCATCCCCAGCCCGTCCTCGTGGGCGGCGGGCGGGGATTTTTCTCATGACCATCCCTGTCCCGGCCCGGCCCGATAACTGGGGCTTCGCGGGGAATTTATCCCCTGAACGTGGATTTTTGTCCCGTGTAAATCAAAACTTTCCGTAAAATTAATTATTTTAATTGTGAAAAACTAGTGCGTTGATAAGTATTATATTTAACAATTTGACTGTATAATTTCAGTAGTTAATTAACTTAATTCATTAAAAATGCAAAATTTAAGGTAAGAAAATATGAAGTCTAATAATTTCTTGTAAAATTTAAATTAAGATTTAAAAAGGAAATTGATATAAACAATTGAATATGGTGAATAACAATTTCTTGGTAAAAATTGGAACATACTCATGGATTTCAAAGCAACAAAATATAATAATCATTCAGGCTACATTGCTACAACTATGCGTCTATGCCATTCACAGTTCAAAAAGCTTGTAAACCATATATTTCCAATTTCTTAACAACTTGTTAAAGTTAAATGTCATCCAATTTCTGAATAGCTGGAACGATAATCTACTTTCATTAAGTGATTTATTAGATAATCGAAAACTAAGGATCTTAAATACTATTTGAAATTCAAAAGAACTGTAGAGAGGGGCCATTGAACGATTGGAAAAAGTCAGGGCCCATTTACGAAAAGTTAAAATGTTGGATTGCTGCCGCTGGAGTACTCAGACAACTCCAACAAGAAATCAAGAATTAATACAATAATTATATTCATTCTTAACATAATTTATTAGGTAAATTGCTTAGTTATTCAATTGTATGGAGGCTTAGGTTTTTTAGTCATGTTAATTAATTAATTTTTCATGAAATTAACATAGCTAAATTCAATCTTAACATAATTTACTAGGTAAATTGGTGAATTAATTCATAAAACACTATCTCCACTACAACTAATAAAATTAGTCCATATGTGAAAAGGACAAATCACATTATTTGATTAAGTTTAACATCATATTTAATTGATCAATTAATTAATTACAAGGATAATTGAATTTGTGTAATTTGTAAGTTGTTAAGCAATTGTATTTATTCTTATATTGGTTTGTAAATTGTAATAATCTAATTAAATTTATTTTTGGGCCATGTCTCATGTATTATTATTTTGTGAAATTTACAAAGTAATAATACATATATTTAATTATTAAACTCCCTCGTTTAAATTATTTTTCTATAAATTTAATACAAACATTAGAAAATATTATAAAAGTATATATCATAAATTTAGATACATTACTTAAAAAATTATGATTTAAACTTTAACTTTATATACAATTTTGTGAAGGACACAAAAGAAAAAAAAAATTCTCAAAAAAGCGGGGCGGCTGGGGCTCCATGGGTCCGTGGCGGGGCGGGTCGGGGATTGCACTATCCCCTTCCCCGGCCCGTCCCTAGATGCGGGGACATAACTAAGGACCATCCCCGGCCCTATCCCTTTTTTTTTTGGGGATTCCCTGGCCCATTCGGGTCAGGTTGGGACAGATCCCCGCGGGGCTGGGGCAGGGGCAAACACCCATCTCTAGATATGATATCGAATGGAAAAATCACATTTTTTTTTTCTTTTATCTGAAGCATAAAATATCAAAAAAGCCCTCATATTATCCCACATTTCCTCATTTCAGTTTCAGTTCTCGTTTCCACCCCTGCAGGAACCAGAACTAGAACCGTACAATATCGGTTCCAGTTTTTTGGAAATCGAAACCGACCTTGTCACTGCTGGTTCTAGGTAAGAATTGGAACCGACACCAGGGCACCCGTCGGTTTTGGTTCTACCCTATTTTTTTGCCCACCCCTACAAAAAGGGACCAAAGTGTTAAATTTCAGTATTTCACAAAACCAGTAAAGAATGTTAAATTTTACATTCCAAAACAGTAAAAAAGTAAATTAATAGTTTTCTAATGTTCTTTTTATTTTTTAATGTTTTTCCGCTATATCTAACAATAGGTAATGACATTTTTTTCCTTTTTCACTATGTTTTAGAACTTGAGTGTATATTTGCAATGATTTAAAAAAAAAAAAAGTGTATGGAAATTGATAAAAAAGCGCATTTTTATTATGTTAATTTATGAATTAAGCTAGAAAACACAAGTTATTTTAGTTTATTTTTGAAGTAATAATCATTGATAAAAAAATTATTGAGAATTGTTGATGCTTGATTTTGACACCAAAGACTTCACATATGTAAAGTGCTAAAAAATCACACGTGAGCTGATTGTAGTGAGCAGGTAAGGTACAGTGAGTACAGTAGTATGCAAAGATGTAAATGTAAATTTGAAAAGATGATTTTTATAGTGGTTTAGATGCTTAAAACGAATCCTACATCCACTGTGTTCGTTTATATAAAAATTACTTTCTAATCGCTAGAAAAGCTTATAAGTGGTCGCGAGCTGCGATCTGGGATTACAAGTGTTTGGTGTTCTAAGTGTTCTTAGAGAATGTTAAGCCAATCTCTTTCTAATAGTGTGCCTTTGCTATTTTCTTTGTTGAATGTGTGCATGTCTAACCTCTATTTTATGAAGGGAGAGTTGCATATTTATACCCGTTTAGCTCAAGGTAATGATTACACTTTTGCAAGTGGCCCAGTGTTGTGTAGATCTCTCATGCCTTCCCATTCGTTGAGAACTCAAATAATATCCTTAAATTAATTGGGGCTTGGACAAGTGTGTGAACCAAATTCACTCAAGCACAAATTCTTAAGTCTGTGACAACTATATTCCTTTTGCCTTTGGAGACAAGTCATATTCTAGATGGTAGAATGCTTCCCTAGATCTTGATTGGTGATTGATGACTTCAGCATATGTCAACCCTTATTTTAGGCATAACAAAAGCTCCCCAAATTCTTGAGATTCAAAGTGTTGGATTTCGAGAACTTCATGATTATGTTGCGACCTGATTTGGCTAGTCTTTGAGATATGCACCCGATCTAAGAGTTGGGGCAACCACGTTGTTGGAGACGACCAGAGGTTGGTCATGGAGAATTGAAAGTTGGTCGCTTTATACGATGATAGACTTGTCTGGTCCACGAGCTGATGGCTGATCATGGCTTGCGACTTGAGAGCTAGGGAACAATATGAAGCTGATCGTTTATTGAGACCCAACGACCCGAGCTTGATCGCATTCTAAGATCTCTGAAAGTGTTCTCAGTTCTGGTCATGTCCAAATCTGGAAAACTCGGATTTTTTCCATGGCTAAGCTTTGAATGATTGAGTTGGTGTTCGCTTTGGCAATTTGAACAAATACCTCTTTTGAATGACCTTCTCTGATTTTTTTGTCGCATTGACAGTTGGTATAGCAATATATTCTTTCTCTGACAAAAGTGATACTATGCACATTAACTGTTAGCCATGAACATTAAATGCTAGCCATGCTGAAACAACATCCTTGGTGTGCATTAATGCGGTTGAGATGATTAAGTCGATGATTTAATTCTCGATGGGAGTTGTCATCAATTGACTTCTAGCAAATCATGGGGGTCACTCTTTCCATGGGTCGATGACACGTGGTCGGGATCACAGTAAGAGATTGTTCTCACCCAAATTTTCTTATTTAAGGCAATTGAAACGGCGTCTTCCACCCGAAAACCTAAATTGCCTAAGGTCAAAAACTTAAGAATTTTTTTCTCTAAAAACTCTCGTTTTTTCCTCTCCAAAAAACTCTGCCTTCTCATTCATTGATGCGAACTCATGCTATTCAAATACCTCCCTCTAACGATGGTAAGGTAAAAGCCTTCTTCTCTTTTACTCACTTTTTATACCTTTTTAGTATTTTTACAGTCACGGTGGTTCATGGGTATCTGGTAGGGTAGACAAGAAGTGTTTTTTGGGTTGTGCTCGAGTGAGTCACAGAAAGCTTTGAAAACTTAGGTAAAGATCTTGGTGGATCTTTTTAGAGGTTTCTAGGGTTAGTGATAGCATACCAGTCATTGGTGGACCCTTTGAGTCTTCTCTTGAGTCGTCTTCGAGGTAGATTATTCAGCATTTGAATCTCCCTTAGTTGTCATCCATTACAAATGGTAGAGCCTATAAAATACCCAGGTGGTTACCAAAATGAGTGGACACCAAGAGCCAAAATGGGGAAGCTTGGTGAAGAGGACACCTTCAAATTGGTAGCTCGACTATAGGACCTAGAAACCCGAAGCATGATAAGTCCACGATCATTAGAGAAGGGCTTCAGAAGATTGCAAATCAGTATGCGATCACAATGAAATTGTACAGAAAAAGAGGTTTTTAGCCTATGAGCTCCAAAGGAATAATTGCGATCTCTAAAACGATTTTCAAGAGCAAGGTGTAGTTCCTCTCCACCCTTTCATTAGGGCAATACTCGATCACTTCGGGATCGCACATTTCCAATGATGCCAAATAGGTACATCATACATGGCAATGTACATATCATTCTGCGAGCACAATCTGGGAGAGCTTATGGTGCTGGAGCTCGCCATGCACCGACATGCTAAAGAAGTGCAAGGATAAGGACTCTACTATCTCTCCAAGTGATCATCAATCGAAGGAGGTGATAATCCGTAATATATACAGTTTTTATTTGTCTTTTATCGGATTTCAGGTACTTTCTAATGCATTTTTACTGAATTGGTGCTTAATTCTTTACTTTTCGTGTTTCAGGTTAAAATGCTTTTTGAGCGAATAAAGACAAAATTGGATAGTTTGACTCAGAAATGAGCGTATCTCAGAAGATAGAAGAGTTCCGGAGCAGGACAAAACACGATGAAGCTGTTTCCAAGGAAGAGAGCCGAAAATCAAAGAATCGAATGAAGAAGCAAGAAGATGACAGTTCTGTAAATTTCAGAACCTTTGAAGGAGCTTCGCCCCGGCGAAGAAATTGTCTTCGCCGCGGCGAGTAGGCCAGAGACGATGTGGGATTTATTCATTCTTCGCCCGGCGACAGTCAACTATTCAGTTTGTAAACGCACAGTTCGGGTGTTGCATGTTTTTGCGGGGTTTTTGGACTTAGTATAAAGAAAAACAACCTTTGTAGAGGGATCTTCAGCCTTTTAGGTTTAGCCGTTTTTATACTTGTCTAGAGTAAAGCTGTTAGTTTTGGATTGTTGAATGGAAGATTCAGATTTGTGCTAGAAGATCATCTTTTGGGGAGATTTCTATCTTTCATCTCAGTTCATTATGTTTAACTTGTTTATTTCTATTTTTCGTTTTTGTAGTGTTAATTTAGCTTGAACTAATCTTCTATGGGTTAGGGTTTGATTGTAGTTTGGATTTTATAGGGTTAAGTATTGGATTGTGTATTTCCATGTGAATAAGCTTTGGTTATTCTGAAATTAAATGCTGTATGTGATGAACATGATGAGATTGAGAATAATTCATGTTAGGCTTCTTGGGTAATCACCATTATTAATTGGATGCTAGAGATAGATTCAAGAATTAATGAATCAATTTAGGATTCTTGTGCTTAATGAATTTAGAATATAACACTTCAATTGTTGGGTGCGGAATGTAATAAGGATGAATAGGAAAACATAGCCCGAGAGGGTATGTTAACATATTGTGAATCCGATTTACGACCATGCGCCATGAATGTGAAAATAGTGTAACTCTTAGGTTTAACCCATAAAAGTCCAAACGAAGTCAAAACCCTACCCGTTTTACTTGAATTGTATTCTGTGTTTCATTTTGCTTTCTTAGTTAAGATTTAATCTTTGTTAGTTTCAGTTTTGTTTTCTTTTTCATTAAAATTTGCTCCCACCAATCCAAAGAATTCGATTACTCAACTTGATAACGTTAGGAAACTTAGTGCTTTGCTACAGTCCTCGTGGGAACGATATCCTACCCATCACTTTATTACTTGAGCGACTAGTATACTTGCTAGTTTGCATGTTGTAAGAAATATGCTCAGGAGGATTATTTGGTTATCCGAGTAATGTGGGACATTACAAAACCAAATACTTTTCTTTGAGTACAATTGGTTTTGTACTTTTCGGAACCGAGTAGGTTTCCCTTTTTGTTTAACATGACTAACGACCTTCTTTGTTGTCAGGAAACAAAGTGACTAAGTTGAGGCTGTTAGAGGAACACATATGTATTCAAGCTTTTGGTTGCTTCCCAGAGGAATTCCGCAATGTGAAGCTACTCGTAACGATGAGAATCTTAGGAAGCATGAGTTCTTTGCCGCAGAGGCATATCTTGACCCTTCAGCTCATAAGTTTTCCTCTTTACCGAATACTTAATTTTTTTGTTTTATCCTTTTATGTTGTTCATTGATTGCATTGCTCTTTTTCTGATGTAGCGATGCAACCAAGAAGAATCAAAAGAACATCAGGGATTACATTCCCCAGATTGTTTAGGGAGTCCAAGGTTAAGGAGACTCTAGGCAATGTCCCTATAGTGAGGACTCAAACTGGTATTGAGAAGGTCCTAGAAGAGAAACAACCTACTGGAGCTTCTCAACATGGGGTTGAGCCCCCCAAGAAGAAGTTTATGGCTTCGAAGAAGAGGAAGAAGATAGAAGCAGAAGAATCTCAATCTTCTCCTGAGGAACTCGAACAACGACCATCGAGGGATCCCAAGAGTGGATTTGTGGCAGCTACTAAGCTACCCCTCCATCAAAGCCTCAACAGAAAGACAAGCCAACAGTTGCTCAAGAAGAGGTTGGTGAGGCCACCCTAAAAGTAGGGAGACTTTTGAGGTGAAGGGTCTTGATGACTCCGTTCTATACCTTATTGGGAAGCTCCCGGAGCATCTGCAGCCTCAATTCTTTACCATGCTCAAGTTTCAGTTGGAAATGACCTTTGAGAGGTATCAGAAGGCCAAGCCTTCTAATATGCTGGTGATGATACTCTAACTTTAGAATCATATACGGAACCTTTTTCCTACGATCTTTATCGAGATTTGGTTGAAAATCATCTTTTCTATGACTAACTTGTGTTCGTTCGCTTTTGTAAGCTACATGTGCCTTGAACATCTTCCACAACAAGACTAAACTTCCAATGAAAAAAGTTAGGAGTTGATGGACAAGGTCGTCAAACTGAGATAAGCCCTCACAATGACCAATAAGTTTGCGAGGGAAGTTTAAGTTTTGGCGGACAAACGCTTGGAAGAGAAAGGAGCCTTGTTGAAATTGATCGATTTTCTGAAGAGGGAGCTACAGAAGAAAGAGTATCTAAATGAGGAGCTTCAACTGAAGGTGGTAAAGCTTACCAGAGAACTAGGCATGAGGGAAAAAGAGCTTGAAGAGAGCAGAAATCACGATAAGGAGACCGAAACATCTTAGGCTAGGCTACGGGCTGTTACGGAGAAAGCTACCAAAGAGAAGGACTGAGAGCTCGAGATTGCTCACGAGCAAATCTCATCTTTGAACGAGCAGTTGCAGCTTTCTAAGCTCGAGGTAGAGAAGAAAGTTGGGGAGTGGTCACTGTAGGTTATCAGAAAGATATGAGAAGATAACTTTGACATGCACCTCACTTGCCTTCTCGAAGACTACTGAGATGACATTGAAGCACTAATAAATGAGGAGATAGAAGTCAAGGAAGAATTATTTCCGTTCATCCCTCTTGAAGATGAAGAAAATGAGAGGGACGCTCGCGAGGAGGGTGATCATGAGGAGCAAGAGAATCTTGAAATTGGAGCTACCGATCCGGAGGTTGGAGCACCCGAAGCTAAGGATCCTGAAGACAAGGAAAAGTGATCATCCTCCCATCTGCTTGCCTTGAAGAAGCTTTATTTCTTTCATTTTTGTAGTGCTTTGGGTTTCCCCATGTTGTACATACTTTTTTGAATGAATATATACATTTTTTTTCTCATTTTTGATTGCACTTTTTTATTTAAGCACGTCACTAATGAATACAATTCCTTTTATCGCATATTTTGTACAATATTGTAAAGATTAAGTAACAAGATTACAAAGAGTTAATGTAATAACATTAGTAATTCTTGAAGAGTAATCATTTTATTGATAAAAATTTCAAGTATATGAGATAAAAAAGAATGAAAATAAAAGAAAGAACTTGGACTTTACTGATAATAAGTGTTGAGTGTTGGAAATGCAAATTTATTTTGTGATTTAGGGGTGAAATTGTAAGGAATTCAAGTTTTAACGCATTATTTAGGATGAGCTTTCTTACATGTTTTTTTATCGTTCGGAATCATGGGTGTTGTGTGTGTTTTTAGGTGTT
This sequence comes from Pistacia vera, assembly GCF_008641045.1. Classification (NCBI taxonomy): domain Eukaryota; kingdom Viridiplantae; phylum Streptophyta; class Magnoliopsida; order Sapindales; family Anacardiaceae; genus Pistacia; species Pistacia vera. The sequence continues at coordinate 134,379 of NW_022196457.1, forward strand.
CAGGTGAATAAAATGGATTATTCACACTTGTGTTGGTGTTCGGACATCCTGGACCAATTGAATGCGGATAAATCAAGGCGAGCGGAAAAAGAGTGAAATTCTACATTCGAGTTGCAACATACTTTTTAGAGCTGCGATGTGAAGACGATGAAATTGATTTTGAGCCGTAGCACACTTTTCTGCGCCGCGGCATAAAGTCGATGAAATCCAAATTGAGCCGCGACTCAATTCATTTGAGCTGCGGCGTGATAGGGTTTTTTCAAAGAAGAAATTGTTAGAACTGTGCTACAGTGCAATTCAACTGTGCTGGGGCTCAATTAAACTGAGTCGCAACTCAACTAAACTGAGTGACGGTGCAAATCGCGCAGAATGTAAAAATGTCGCATTTCTAACCTTAATTTCAGCTACCGGTATTTACAAGTTTGCCATTTTGTCTAAAAACTATATAAAGGAAGCTTTAGTCCCTTTTTACAGAGTTTTAGGTTTGATATACACATTTTTGAGAGAATATGTTTGGGGCTTCTTGGAAAGGTGGAGCTTGGAGAGGAGATGAGGTTCTCTTCCTCTCCTTCTCCTTTTGTTCTTCATGGTTATGGTTCCAGGTGTTGTTGTTTCTTTTCCTTTATGTTGTATTTTGTTTTCTAGGGATTTGGTGTAATCTAATTGAAGGCTTGTGTTTTATTGTTATTCTATTTGTTTGATCCATTCTATTATGTTCTAGATTCAATCATTGTATTTAATTCAATGTTTAGTTGATATTAGGGCTTGATCAACTTAATGTTAGTTAATTGATTGTATGAGACAAGATTTGCAATGGAATGATTGATTTTAGCCCTTCCCAAGTATAGGTTGGTTATTGTCTTTAAGATTGTCTTGCGTTTAATGGGTTTTCGTTACTAGACTAAGCTATACGCCACTAGCTTCTTTAGTTGATTGAAACACTAGGTTATTCTGAATGGCCACAGTAATACCTTAGAAACGAGAGACGCCGTGCCTATCTTGATTAGCTCTATGAATGGATGATTTGTGTCTATGCGAATTGGTTCCTTCGTTGTTTAGACTAGGCTATACGCCATTAGCTAGTTTGAATGATGAAAATACTAGGTTGAACCCGATGATGTATGAACCCTAGAATGAATTAGGGAGAACGATAGTTTGATGATGAACACGTAGCCTGATAATTATGATGGAGTTAGAGCCCTAGGATTCTTTGTATATAGTTAGATTTAGATTTACTTTAATGTCGTTTATATGCTTTCTTTATTTCAATTTTTTGTTACTTCCATCAAAGCATAGTTTCTAGGATCACAAGAACACCTCTAGTTTCTGTGGGATCGACCTTACTCGTGCACTATGTTGTGATTGCGACTCGTGCACTTGCGAAGGATTTAACTTTGTATGTCTATCAATAAGGTCGTAGATGTTTAGCATTCCAAGGTCATGGTATTTAGAACCATTAATTCGCTTTAGATGATACGTTCTTGGTCATATGACTTTAGCGACTCGGTAGGGGCCTTCCCAGTTAGGTCCCAATACTCTTGCGCTAGGTTCTCAAGTACTAAGAAGGACTTGTTAGAGGACCAGGTCTCTGACCTGGAAGTCTTTTCTTCTAACTTTGGAGTCAAAGAACATCTTAGCTCATTATTGATAGGAAGCTATTTGTAACTAAGCTATGTTAAAGTGTTCTTTAACTAGATCCAGACTGGCACGTATGAGTGCTTCATTGTTTGTCTCGTTGTAGGATTCCCTCCAAAGAGAACTTGTCCCGACCTCAATTGGGATCATTACCTCGCAGCCATATGCTAGTGAGAAGGGTGTTTCCGTAGTAGAGATCCTCGGAGTGGTTCTATTTGCCCATAGAACCTCTGGGAGATCGTCAGCCCAATTTCTTTTAGCTGCTCCAAGTTTGGCCTTCAAAGTGTGCTTAACGGACCTGTTGACGGACTTGTTGATAGCTTCAACTTGTCCACTAACTTGCGGTCTTACTACTGAGGTGAATTTCTTCTGAATCTCCAAATCTTCGTAAAATTGCTTGAATTCCTCATTGTCGAACTATTTTCTGTTATCTAAGATAAGCGTGTGAGGAATCTCGTAGTGGCACACTATATTCTTGAAGATGAAGTCTTTGAGCTTTTGTAGTGATTGTAGCCAAATGTTCTACTTCGACCCATTTTGTGAAATAATCCACTACAACCATTGCATACTTGACGCCACTTTTACCGGTTGGCATGGGACCGATGCAATCAATTCTCCATATAGTGAATGGCCAAGGGCTGGTGATCATTGTTAATTGGTGGGAAGGGCCTCGCGGTAAGTTGGCAACCCTTTGGCATTTGTCACACATCTTCACAAAGTTGTAGGTATCTTCATGAAGCAAGGGCCAATAATATCATTGTCGGATAATTTTATTAGTGAGAGATCGTGTAGCAGTGTGATTACCACAGATCCTTTCATGTATCTCTCTCATGCTGTAATCTGCTTTTTCATCCATCACACATCGGAGCAGATGAGTGTTATATCCTCGCTTATACAGTTGGTCTCTGACCACAGTGTAACGAACAACTCAAGTTTGTAGGATTCTTGCCTCAGTTTTACTATTAGGAAGAGTCATTTCTTTAACATACTGAATAATAAGAGTCATCTAGGTTATTGACTCTATAGTAGCTACTGTCTGGTCAGGTGAGTTGATGTTGGGAGATTCCATGTACTTGACTAGAATGTTGTCTAGAACATTGAAATGCAATTATGAAGCTATCTTAGCCAAAGTATTCACAATAGAGTTGCTATCTCTGGGGATTTGCTTGATCGTGTAGTCGCGACTTTAGCTTTCTTTAAGTTACTGATCATATTCTTTTCTTTGGCTTGATACTCTCCCAATATTTGATTGACGACAAGTTGGAAGTTGCTATTGATGTCGATCATTTCTAATCCCATCTTTTTAGCTAATCGTAAACTAGCAAATAATGCTTCATACTCAGCCTCATTGTTGGTGGATTTAAATCTGAATCTGAGGGCTCTATATATGCAAGCACCCTTAGGACTTACGAGCAAGAGACCAATTCTAACTCTTTTTCGGTTGGAGGATCCATCAACATAAAGACTCCATGTTGACAGATTTTGGATGGTCTCTTGGATCGTGTTACTAGCTGGCTGATCGGGTTATCGATTTGGCTGATAGGAGAACTCTGATGTGAAATCAGCAACAAGTTATCCTTTGATAGCTGTTTTAGGCTTGAAGTGTAGATCGAATTGGCTTAATTCCATTGTCCACTTAAGCAACTTACCCGATGCCTCTGGTTTCTGAAGAACCTGTCTAAGTGGGTAATTAGTTAAGACATGGATGGTGTAGGCATGGAAATAAGGTAGCGGTTTCTTGGAGGTGATTACAAAGGACAAAGCTAACCGCTTTATTTATGGATACCTTGTTTTAGCATCAAGTAGCCATTTGTTGATGTAGTACATAGGCCATTGAACTTTGTTTTCTTCCTATATAAGGGTTACACTGACCTCATGTTGAGAGATGGACAAGTAGAGAAATAAGATCTCTTTGGAAGTGGCTTGGACAGAAGAAGTGGCTTTGTGAGGTGCTCTTTTAGGCTTTGGAAAGCTTGCTCACACTTTGGAGTCCATTCAAATTTCTTGTTGGCTCTGAGCACATTGAAGAATGGCAAACACCGATCTGTAGCTCTTTATATGAAATGACTGAGAACCGCTATCCTTCCATTTAAGCATTGAACTTGCTTGGGCTTTGTAAGACTACTCATTTATAGAAGAGCTTGGATTTTCTCGGAGTTGACTTCGATTCCCCGATGGTTAACCATGTACCCCAAGAATTTTCTCAAGGCTACTCTGAATGAACACTTAAGTGGATTAAGCTTCATTTTGTATTTTGAAAGTATGTTGAACATTTTGAGAGGTGGGTTATGTGATCTGAAGTGACATGTGACTTGACCAATATGTCATCAACATAGACCTCTATAGTTTTCCTGATCTGTATGGAAAACATTCGGTTAACTAGGTGCTGGTAAGTTCTGATGCGTGTTTCCTACAACATGCAAATGTAGCAAGTATACTAGTCGCACAAGTAATAGAGTGATGAGTGAGTATCGTTCCCATGAGGATTGTTGCTAAGCACTAAGTTTTCTACCATTTTCAAGTTGAAGCAATCGAATTCTTTTGGATTAAAGGGAGAAATTTAAACTATAACTAAAACAAAATTTACTAAAATAAAAGTAAACTATGAAAGCAAGATTTAAAATACGGATAAAATCAATTCAAACAAACGGGTAGGGTTTTGACTTCATTCGGACTCTATGGGTTAAACCTAAAGAATTAAACTAAATTCATATTCACATGCATTTATTGTAAATCGAACTCTCTAAAGTGTCCAACATACCTTCTCATGCTATGTTTTCCTACTCTTTCCTATTAACCTTCCGCACCCAACAAATTGAAAGTTAATAAATCTAAGCTCATTAAACACAAGAATCCTAGATTGATTTCACTGGTTCTTGAATCTATCTCTAGCATCCAATACTACAATGGTGATTATCCGAAAAGCCTAACATGATTCATTTCTTAATCTCATCATGTTCATCACATATAAACAGTAAATTCAGAGTATTCACACAATCAAGCAAGTTCATATGAAAATACAATCATTCAATCAATTAACCCATGAAATTCCGAATTACAATCAAAACCCTAACCCAAAATAGGTTAGTTCATGTCTAAATCAATAATACAATTAAAAGAAACGAAAAATTCAAAGTTCAACATCATGGAAACAAGAGAAAAGGAAAAGAACCTCCCCAATTGACGAATCCACTGGTTTCACCTCGGATCTTCACTTTTTTTTTTTATTTTTTTTTATTTTTTTAATCAAAAATCACTCAAATTCAATTTAAGAATATGTAAAAATTGTCGTCTATCCAAAAACGAATGAACCCTTCAAAAAGACTAAGTTTTTTCTTTTATACCTCGCCCAAAAACCTAAGAAATTGCTGAAAAGTAAAACTATGTATTTTGAAATTCGCAGACGTCGCCGCAGCGAAGAAGAATTCTCGCCACGGCGACGAAGTAAAAACAGATCTCGTACGTTAACTTTCTTCTTCGCGGCGAAGAACAAGCTTCACCGCGGCGAAGCTCCATATGGAATTCTGAAATTCCAAAATTGTCCTCCGCTTGCCTTTTTGCTTGAATCTTCGATCCTTGATGCTCTCCTATGGAAACAAGCTTCCTAGTGTTCCATTCTGCTTCAGAATTCTTCCAAAATCTGAGATCCGCTTACTTTTGAGTCCAGAAACTCCAAATCGCTCATTATTTGCTCAAAATGTCCATTTTTGCCTGAAACACAAAATATAAAGAATTAAGTAACAATTCAGGTCAAAATGAACTAAGAAGTATCTAAAATCCGACTAAAAAGCCTAGTAAAAACAGTATAATCCTCGGATTATCAAATACCCCAAAACTAAAGACCTTCTCGTCCCCGAGCATCAGGTACAAACTCACAGAAAGAAAAACAACAAAAAACCACAAACACCATTAAACTGAAAAATGAACAAACACTAATTAGTCTCAAACTCAACATACGAATTGCCTAGAAATTACACAAGTCTCAAAGGTCGTTGAAAATTTATTATGAGAAAATATTCAACACTCCAAGAAGTTATAAGCTACATCGACTGTCTTCCTCTATCAGTCCACCGAGTAGGTGATCCCCACTTCAATTCACATTCCAACTTCCCGAATTATTTTATGCAGAAATGCAAAGTTTATCAAATGGTGGCAGACTCCATAAGCCTAAATATTGAACTACTCTCCACTAATGTAGACTAGAAATCAATAAGAATCAAAAGGTCTTTATAAGCTTGTAACGTTAGGCTCGGGTAGTGGGTTCCAAGAAAAAGGATAGGAATAACAAAGTAAGAGAACTCGGTTTTCCTCATGCAAACACTCACATCAAACTCCACTTCTTCTCAACCACCAATCAAAGTATCACCCATTTTACATCCCTTAAACTTATGCATTCCTTATTTTGAATTTGAATTTGAATTGAACTAAAGAACATAAATTTATTTATTTTTTATTTTTTTGAAATTTATAATCGAATTGAGGTTAATTACCTCTCTTATTCGTATCGCCCTTCTCACAACCCCCAAACTGTTCTTTTAATGTCTCGCACCACTCTTAACTTTCTTGGTGTTTGCATTAGGGCCAAAATTCTCCTAAGGGTACAATTATGTGTTTAGAGTATAAGGATCAGACAATTTTTGGTTTGCAAAGAAAAATAAAGCAATGATAATTCATAAGGCTCAAATGGGTGACTAGGGACAATTTCATTCATGGATCGGCTTCAAAAGGCTCAAACGTTCCGAAAAATGCCTAAATCATTTGCTCAACAATGTCTAATCCTAGAATTTCGCCTCAAGCATTTCCCTACTAGGTTCTAGAATCCACCAACATTTTCAAACTTTACCTAACCACATAAAATGAATCTAAGCATGTCAAAATAATTGGAAATGGTGGCTGAACCACTCAACAAACCTCAATCAAAATCCAGTCAATAAACAAAAACTTGAAGCAATGCTTAACATTTTTCAACAATACAATCCCAACAATCCTAGTCTCATCATGGACTTATGCAATTCATCATGGACTTATGCAATTCATCATTGGCAATCACAATATAAAAACACAAACTTAACTAAAACAAAATCAAAAAAATTTCAAAATTTTCCCCTACCCCCAAACTAAAGATGACATTGTCCCCAATGTCACATTATGCATAAATTAGGAATAGAAAACAAAATTGAAAAAGGTGCGAGATAGTTCCCTGATTAATCCGTGTCATTGAAGTTCCGCTCAACATTGTGCACACCCGGTCCTCAGCTTTTTCATCATTCAACTTCTGTAAAAACAATGAAAACTGTGGTGTCCACTATGTTAGAAAAATCCACTGACTAATATGAAAGTATTACAACCCTAATCTCGTCTTTACATCAACTAGAATTTAAAACAGAAATTGAAACAACTAAAACAACTAACACAATCCCAAACAAAATTAGCAACTAAGTTCAATGTTCGAAATAAAAGAAAAACAGAAACAACTAAAACAAATAAACATAACGAAACTAAAACAGGTGCTCAGGATTCTTCGGCTTCCTCTTCTTCCTCAGTGTCATCTTCTTCTGTTTCTGAGCCCATCCACTCATCTGAGTGCCATTCAGCCCACTGATGTTCTGAAATATTAATCTCGACGTTGTCGCAGCAGCGAAGTTATAGCTCATGTGTCTTCTTGGCCTGCTTTACCAGCCAATCCTGACGTCGATCCATTCTTTTCATTAGACCCATCATTTTCTACATCATTTCTCTCATTGGGACTGTTGAACCGGATGTGGTGGCCGCTTCTGTGGTTCTCCTTCTCTTGGTGCCTGATCTGGGCCATGCTTCTGGTTGATGCGTAAGATGTTTGCGGAAGTAGGATGTGTCGAGGACTGGAGCAGCATGGATCAGTGGCTCATCAGCCTATACCTCGACTTTTACTTTAGTGCACAACTTTGTAATGAGTTGTGGGAATGGAAAACTGCCTCGCCCTGGTTTGGCTACAAGTTGGATACTCGTCAGGATGATGTTCCCCACGTCTATTCTCTTTCCTGTGGCAATAGAATACAATAAAAGTGTCTTCTCATACGTCACTGTACTGTAGTGCGTCTCCGACATCATCCTAGCTAAAACAAAATACTGCCACAACCGAGCCACTGGTGTTAAACTAGTACCCGTAATGGTTTTCTTGCCCTTCTTTGAAATATCCCAAGAGGCATCTAGTTTCATTATGGTCCTAAGAATCACCTCATCATTTTTCTGTGTCCTCCTAAACTCCTCATAGTCATATTGGGCAATATGAGGTATGCCATAGAGATCATTGATGACCTTTGCCGTGAAAATCACATCAATACCCCTCACAAAGACAACCCCCTCATCACATTTAGGGAGGTTGGCATAAAACTCTCTCACCAGTGGTTCCACAGTCGCATTTCGGCTTCATCCATAAAATCCTCCCACTTTCTCCCTTGACTCCACTCATCAGCTGCGGTTGCAATTAGTCCACGCTCAGGGATAAAGCCCTTGTCTTTCCTTCACTTACAAACCGATCGTCTACTTTCTTTCCTTTCCCTTTGCCCTTGGATGGTACCTTGACTTTGAGCGGCATTTTCTCTAAACCTATATTTCAACTCAACAATGCACTCAAAAATTCAAACCTAAGTGTCCTACGCCAACCAATTCAAACCTGAAAAAGAAAATTGACAACACTTCCAAAAAGTTGCACGTCAAACCCCAAACTACAATTTTTCCACAATCACCCAAACACTTCAAAATTGAAAGCCCACACTCCTCAATATCACACAACACACACACAATCCTTCCTAAAACAAAATCAAAGGCACAATCACCAAAAATTCACACATCCACCAACAATCCACAAATTTCAGATCCACAAATTAAAACTCGAAATTTTTGAGAAACAATCTTAGAGAATGTGAAATCTTACCCAAAGTAAGGAGTACTTGCCACCAATTGAAACAAAATCAACCTAGAATGCAAAACCCCCAAATCGTTGAACTTAAAAAAATTTCGTGACTTTTCGCAAAAATTTGTGTTGACACATGTTGGTTTGGTGTTAAGGAAGGTTAAGGAGTTAGAAATCTTGTCTGGAAATCACCGGAATAGCTCTGGAATGAATGTTGGAAAATTTTTCTTTGAACTGGAATTGAAGAGTTGTGTGAAACGTGAAAAACGAAGATAGGTATTTATATAAAACAGTTGCGGCGAAGTTCTTCGTTCAAAAACCCTAATTTCAAAACCCAAGTCTCACCGCGGCGAAGAAAAACACTTCGCCTCAGCGAAAAATTACCGAGGCCACAACGCTACGGTGACAAACGATCTTCGCCGCGGCGAAGTTCCCTTAGTCAAATTTCACCAAATTCGTTTGCCGCGGCGAAGACAAATTTGTCGCCACGGTGAAAAATTACCGAGAGGACAGCGTCGTAGCAAAGTCTGGAACTTTTTGCCTTCTAAATTGTCAAAAATTTCTTCGCCGCAGTGAAAACTGGAAATTTCAGTTTTTTTCCTAAATTCCCGATTTCACCTGAAACACAATAAAAAACACATCAATTAAAATTCAAACACAAAATCAAACAAAACTAAACAACTACAAACCAATCAATAAAGAGAAATAAATAAAAACACTTGGGTTGCCTCCCAAGGAGCGCTTGTTTATAGTCGGAAGCTTGACTTTTTCAATTCTTCAAGTCAGAATGTCAAGCCGGATCAGGATGGACTTGCAACTCATCACCCCATCAATGTATGGCTTCAATCTCTGACCATTGACTGTAAAAGTGCCCTTTTCTTCATGTGAGACTTCCACCGCTCCGTATGGGTGAATTCTTGTAACTGTGAATGGTCCGGACCATCTAGACTTAAGTTTTCCGGGGAAAAGCCTAAGTCTAGAATTGAACAACAACACCTTCTGACCTACTTCAAAGTTCTTCTTTCGGATATGCTTGTCATGCCACCTTTTTGTCTTCTCCTTGTAGATCTGGGCATTCTCATATGCTTCGAGACGGAACTCATCGAGTTCATTCAAAATCAGTATCCTTTCCTCCCCAGCAGCTTTCAAGTCAATGTTTAGCTGCTTGACTGCCCAGTATGCCTTATGCTCAAGTTTTACCGGCAAGTGACATGCTTTTCCATAAACCATCCTAAATGAAGACATACCAATAGGAGTTTTAAATGCACTTCTGTAGGCCCATAACGCATCATCCAATTTCTGTGACCAATCTTTCCTAGATGCATTAACTGTCTTTTCTAAAATCCCCTTAAGTTCTCTATTAGACAGTTCCACTTGCCCGCTTGTTTGTGGATAGTAAGGTGTTGCAACTCTATGTGTCACTCCATACTTACCCAACAGTGCATCCAATTGCCTATTGCAAAAGTGGGATCCTCCATCACTAATAATTGCCCGTGGTACCCCAAACCTTGAGAAAATATGCTTTCTCACAAACTTAATCACTACCCTAGCATTATTAGTCGGTAATGCAACTGCTTCTACCCACTTCGACACGTAATCTACCGCTACCAAGATATATGTGTTCCCAAAAGAATTTGGGAAGGGACCCATGAAATCAATCCCCCACACATCAAAAAGCTCAACCACCAGGATGTTGTTCAATGGCATCTCATTTATTTTTGAAATATTACCACTCCGTTGACACTGGTTGCACTCCTGAATCATATGGAAAGAATCCTTAAAGAGGGTTGGCCAATAAGACCCCGATTGAAGAACTTTGGCTGTTGTCCTAGCTCCTCCAAAATGGCCACCCACTTCCCTCTCGTGACAATTTCGTAGAATGCTTTCCATCTCCTCCTCCGGGACACATCTCTGTATCACTTGACAGCATAGTATCTGTACAGAAATGGCTCTTCCCAAAAATAGTACTTCAAATCTGAGAAGAATTTTCTCTTTTGTTGGAAAGTCATTCCAATAGGGAGCACCCTCGATGACAAATAATTCGCAAAATCTACATACCATGGTGCTTCATCCACTTTCATCAACTTCTCATCCGGAAATGTTTCTGTAATTGGACTTTCCTCTTCATTTTCCTGGATTGGTCTCTTAATCCTTGACAAGTGATCTGCCACCATATTTTTTGACCCCTTCTTATCTTGAATTTCTAACTCAAATTCTTGAAGCAATAAGATCCATCTTATCAGCCGAGGTTTCACTTCTTGCTTTGCCAATAAGTGCCTAAGTGCTGAATGGTCAGTCTAGATGATCACCTTTACACCTAATAAATATGAACGAAACTTGTCAAAAGCAAAAACCACAGCCAACAATTCTTTTTCACTGGTGGTGTAATTCAATTGTGCATCAGTGAGTGTTTTGCTAGCATATTGAATTACATGCAACACTTTGTTTTTCCATTGTCCTAACACTACCCCTAAAGCAAAATCACTAGCATCACACATCAATTCAAATGGCATTCCCCAATCGGGAACTGCAATAATGGGTGCAGAAACTAATAATTTTTTAAGAGTTAGAATGGCATGCATGCATTCATCATTAAAATCAAACACAATATCTTTATTCAACAAATTACAAAGGGGTTTAGAAATCTTAGAAAAATCCTTGATGAAGCGTCTGTAAAACCCCGCATGCCCCAAGAAACTTTGGACCGTTTTGACATTTGATGGTGGTGGCCGCTTCCTAATCACTTCTGTCTTTACTCGATTGACTTCTATTCCGTCCTTTGAAATCCTATGACCGAGCATTATTCCCTCCTGGACCATGAAGTGACACTTCTCCCAATTGAGCACCAAGTTCGTCTCCTTACATCGCTGCAAAACAAGAGAAAGATTAGTTAGACAACTATCAAAAGACGAACCAAAAACTGAGAAGTCATCCGTGAAGACTTCTATAAACCGTTCCACCATGTCTCCAAAGATCGACATCATGCATCTCTGAAATGTTGCTAGTGCATTGCATAACCCAAAAGGCATCCTTTGGTAAGCAAAGGTGCCATAGGGACAAGTTAAGGTCGTCTTCTCTTGATCCTCAAGAGCGATGGCAATCTGGTTGTATCCTGAATACCCATCTAGGAAACAGTAATAAGCATGTCCTGCCAACCTCTCCAACATCTGATCATGAAGGTAGTGGAAAATGTCATTCCTGTTGCCTCATTCAATTCTAGTAATCAATGCACACTCTCCAGCCCGTCACTGTCCTAGTTGTATCAATTCGTTATTCTCATTCCTTACTACCGGGATACCTCCCTTCTTCGGAACCACTTGTATTGGGCTCACCCATGGACTTCGGAAATGGATAAATATCCCCGCATAGGAGTTTACCCCCTCCTTTCTCACCACTTCCTTCATCGAAGGATTCATCTCCTTGTGGTTGCACCCTAGGCTTAATATCATCCTCCATGAGTATCTTATGCATCAAAATGATGCGAGATGCCTTTAATGTCTGAAATAGTCCATCCAATTGCTATCTATGTTCCCTCAACACCCTAATCAACCGCTCTTCCTCCAATTTACTCAAACCAAACTAATGATCACCGGAAGTTTTTGAGTCCCCAAGATATACATATTTGAGGTGGAAGGTAAGGTTTCAACTCAAGCTTTTGAGGTTCTTCATTTTTTTCCTTTTCCTTCTCTTTTTCAAAATCAAACTCCTCAAATTCTAGATCTTGACTCCATCAATCGGTTGAAGTGCTTCTAACAACCTAGCACATTCATTACTCGCCGACTCATCATCACCTCTACTGTTTTTGTTTGGCATACACGCTTCTAGAGGTAATTGTGGGTGTTTTTTTTCAATAGATTCTACAACCAATTTATCTACCACATCGACACTAAAGCATGAATCCGATTCGATGGAACTTCATTGCCCAAAGACATTGACAGTTACTGTTTCATCTTGAACTCTCAACAGTAACTTCCTTCTTGCACATCTATAAGTGCCTCCCCGTGGCCAAGAATGGTCAGCCCAAAATAAAGGAATTTCCTACCTCTTCCATGTCCACACACAACAAATCTGTCGGAAAAATTATTTTATCCACCTTCACCAACACATCTTCCACTATCCCCCTCGGTGTTTTATGGACCTATCCGCTAGTTGCAACGACATGGTTGTTAGCTTCACTTCACCAATTCCCAATCTCCAGAAAATAGAAAAGGGCATTAAATTAATACTACACCTAAATCACATAAAACATGATCAAAAGTAATATCCCTATAATGCAAGGAATAGTAAAACTCCCTAGATCTTTGAGCTTCGGAGTAACTTCTTCTGAGAATGATGTTGCACTCCTCATAAGCATCACTGTTTCCTCATCTTCTAGCTTCCTTTATTTTGATAGGACTTCCTTAAGGAACTTCGTGCAGGTTGGCATCTGCTGTAATGCATCTGCAAAAGGAATGTTATAGCAATTTTTTAAATATTTCAATAAATTTGAAAACTGCTTATCCTGATTCTTTTTTTTCAGTCTCCGAGGAAAAGGCACGGTGGAGTGTGATGTGCCAACTCTGGTGGTATCTCGGGGAATGGCAGTTTCTCCTTCTTCTTTTGCCTTTCTTCCTTCTTCTTGTTCTCTCCTCCAACTGCTTGTTTCTCATCAACTTCCTTTTCAATTCTTCCTTTCTAGCTTGCTCAACTTCTTCCAAAACTGTTCCACTCCTCAAAATTATGGCATTTGCTGATCACGTGGGTTAGTCACAGTATTGCTTGGTAAAGAACCCTACAGCTCTCATTTAGCTTCTTGGCCAATTGGCTCATCTATACCTCAATTCCGAATGGACGCCCCTTGATTCTGAATTTTTTTCCTCGTCTCATCTAAAACCTGTGGTCTCCTGCATGAATTTCCCAAACATGTCTCTAACTTTGACACTCTTGATCTCCCGATTGATTACTCACCCCTATTTGGTTGTTGGCAATATCCTTGGTTCCATTGATTATTTTGCTGTTTCGATTGCCCCAACTAGATTTGGATGATTTCTCCACCCTGGATTATATGTGTTGGAGTACGGGTTGTTTGGTTGCCTCTGATTTCCTGCCAAGTAGTTCACTTGCTTCGATGAAAAGATGACGAAGCAATGTGTTCCTCACTTGACCTCGCGTCTCACATGGTTTCCTGCAAAATATCACAAGTTAGTTGAGGTGCTTGAATAAGTTTACCTGCATACTTCCCAACTGTTTCTGAAGTGCCGTGAGTTGGGTTGAGATGGCTGTGAAGGCATCAACGTCATGAAGACCTGTAGATTTTGATATTGCTCTCTCATTTGGTCTTTGATAGTTGTTGCTTGCCAAAACCTCAAGCAACTCATAAGCCTCCCTGGTGTCTTATTATGCAAGGCTCCTCCTAATGCTGCATCCACCGTGGTTTGCACGTCACCCATCAGTCCATTGTAGAATGTTTGGACTTGAAGCCAAACTGGCAACCCATGGTGTGGACATTTCCTCATCAATTCCTTGTACCTCTCCCAAGCCTCATCCAATGACTCGGATTCATCTGTAGAAATGATGTGATATCATTTCTCAGTTTGGCTGATTTTGCTAGAGGGCAGAACTTGGTCAGGAACTTCTGTGCTAGATCATTCCATTTGTGATAGTCCCGATGGTAGTGCCATTACCACCCCTTTGCTTTATCCCCCAATGAGAATGGGAATAACCTCAACCTAATGGCATCATCTGACACTCCATTCGACTTGAAGGTGTCACAAATTTCCAAGAAGTTTGCATATGCTGATTCAGATCTTCCTTCAAATCACCTAAAACCTTACCGACTGCTGGATCATCTGGATGATTGCCAGCTTTATCTCAAATGTGTTGGCTTGGACTGCTGGTCTCGTAATGCTCGAACCACTGCCATTAACAGTGGGAACTGAGAATTCCCTTAGTATCCTGTTTTCTGGTTCTGCCATTTCAACAGCTATGTCTTCCAATTCAACCACTGTATCCCCCTTTCTCTTCTCTCTCTTGTTAGTCATCTGGCGATTCTCTCAATCTCAGGATCAACAGGAACCACTGGCTGACGTCTTGCTCTTCGCATAAACTACACAGAAATAGCAAAGGGAAGTGAGATCTCAAACCACTGAAAAATAAAACAAAAGTTAACAAAAATGATGAAAACAAAAATTAAAACTCCAATCTAGCTAACTATAGAAAACTCAATATTAACTTAAACACTCAATCTCCTGCAACGGTGCCAAAAACTTATGCGTGTTTCCTACAACATGCAAATGTAGCAAGTATACTAGTCGCACAAGTAATAGATTGATGAGTGAGTATCGTTCCCACAGGATTGTTGCTAAGCACTAAGTTTTTTAACCGTTTTTAAGTTGAAGCAATCGAATTCTTTTGGATAAAGGGAGCAATTTAAACTATACCTAAAAACAAATTTACTAAAATAAAGTAACTATGAAGCAAGATTTAAAATACGGATAAAATCAATTCAAACAAACGGGTAGGGTTTTGACTTCATTCGGACTCTATGAGTTAAACCTAAAGAATTAAACTAAATTCATATTCACATGCATTTTATTGTAAATCGAACTCTCTAAAGTGTCCACACATACCTTCTCAGCTATGTTTTCCTACTTTTCCTATTAACCTTCCGCACCCAACAATTGAAAGTTAATAAATTTAAGCTCATTAAGCACAAGAATCCTAGATTGATTTCATTGTTCTTGAATCTATCTCTAGCATCAAAAAAAAAAAAAAACACAAACAAAAGCCACAACCACCAAAAAACAAAACCACACACCAAGCAAGCACACCCGGGGAAAGACAAAAAAAACAAGCACCAAAAAAAAAAAAAAAACGAAAAAAACAAAAAACAAAACCCCCCCCCCACACAAAAACGACACAACGAGCCACACACACCCCCCCAAAAAACCCCCAAAAAACCAACACAGACCCAAAACCCCCCACCCCAACCAACCCCCACACCCACCACAAAAACACAAACCCCCCACCCACCCCCCCCCCCCACAACAAAAAAACGCCCCCCCACCCACACAAAACCCCCAACCCACCCCCCCAAAAAAAAAACCCCCCCCCCCCCCACCAACCCCCCCCCGCCAAAAAAAAAAAAAAACACCCCCCCCAACCCAAAAAAAACCACCCCCACCCCCAACCACCCTGCGCCCACACCCCCGCAACCCCCACCCCCCCCACCCCCCCCCCCATACACCCCCCCCCCCCAAACCCACGAAACCCCAACCCCCCACAACCAAACTCACCCAACTCCACACCACCCCCCACCCCTCCCCCACCACCCCCCCCCCCCAACCCCCCCCACACCCCACCCCCCCAACCCCCGCAAACCCCGAGCCCCCCCCCCCACCCCCCCCCCAACCAACACCCCCCCCCCAACCCCCCCACCCCCCCAACAAAGAAGAAGTCCAACCCCCCTTACCACGCCCCCAACCTCAGCCCCCCCATTGCACATGGGTCCCGCCTCCACTCCTCGCACCAATTCCTACCTGTGATTACCACGAAGCCCCACTGATTCTTTTCTCACATCATCTCATGTTCTCACATGAATAGTAAATCAGAGTATGCACCACTCAAGCAAGTTCATATGATAATACAATCATTCAATCAATAACCCATGGAAATTCCGAATTACAATCAAAACCCTAACCCAAAATAGGTTAGTTCATGTCTAAATCAATAATACAATTAAAGAAACGAAAAAATTCAAAGTTCAACATCATGGAAACAAGAGAGAAAAGAAAAGAATCTCCAATGACGAATCTACTGGTTCACCTCGAATATTCACTTTTTTTTTTTTTTTTTTTTTTTATCAAAATCACTCAAATTCAATTTAAGAATATGTAAAAACTACCGTCTATCCAAAAACGAAAGAACCCTTCAAAAAGACTAAGTTTTTTCTTTTATACCTCTGATAATCATGTTTTACACTATGATTTTGCATTGAATTTTGATAGGATTTAGGATACTTTTCAACAATTGGGCCATAATTGCTACCTAATTCTTAATTTGTCTTGCAGGCCTAAATGATATTTTTATTGCATAATGATGATTTTTTAGCATAAATGACAGTTTTGAGCATAATTGTGTAACTTGAGCTTGGAAACTCAGAATGACTGAATTTAGAAGCTTTGGAAAGCTAAGAAGAAGAGCTACAACTTCATGTTTTGGTTTTTCCTAATTCTGACTGGAAAAGGGCGAAAACTTGGCTTGAAGTTGTGAAAAGTACGCTGGGAACTGAAGAAAAACGTCTTTGGACATGCTTTAGTTTTATGCTATAACTTGAGCTGTAGACCTCGGATTGTGCTGATTCTTGAACTAAAAAAATATAATTGAAAGACTACAATTAATATTTCTAAAACTGTCCATATTCAGACTCTATCATGCTCAAATTTTGCTCGAAAGTCCTCGCTGTGGCAAGGAAAAAGCTTCACCGCGGTGAAACCTGCATCAGATGTAAAAATAAAACGACCGTTTTGGCTTGCTAGGGCTCATCGTTAAGTGAGAGAGTTATAAATTAGAGCAAAAAAGGAAGAGAGTCTGTTGGTTCGTCATTTGGGAGGCAGCTCATGGAAGGAGAAGATTATTGAAGATTTGGGCTTCAAATTAGAGAAGATTTCTCCATCTTTTGCTTTTTTTTCAATGATGAATCTTGATTCATTTTGTTTTAGTTATTTTATTTCGTTTTCGAGTATGAACTGAGTTGTTTAGCTAGGGTTTGATGTAATCTTGATACAATGATTCAAATTATATGAATTGATTACTTTGAGTTTTAATTTCATGATGAGTGTTTATCTCTTTGTTTAATGACTTTTGGATGCTTGATCACCATTCAAATGTGTGTTGTTCACAATGAGACTGAGAAGTGATTTGTGATTGTGCCTCTTGGGATAAAGACCGTAGATTAAGCAAACGCTAGAGATAGGTTTAGCGATCTATGAAATCTAGATAGAATTCCATAAAGCTTAAAAGACTTTGAACTATTAATCTTCATTTTGTTGGGTGCGGAAGCTTAATAGGGATAAGTAGGGAAATGTAGCCTGAGAAGTTATGTTTTACAACTTAGGGAATTCGATTTTCAATCAAGGAATTAGAACTTGGGTAATAGATTCTATGATCTGGGTTAACGTATCTAGGTGAAATCAACACCGTAGCATTTTTAGCATTGTTTAATTAGTTAAGTTGTGGGTTTTGCTTTAATTTCATTATCATTCATTATATTTTGTTAATTTGTATTTAGTTGTTAATTTTCCATCAATCCAATTTATTGTTGCTTTAATTAGGACTTAATCTAGGGAAATCGGTACTTAGTAACACTATCCTCGTGGGAACGATACTCTAACTATCATTTATTACTTTGGCGACTCGTATACTTGCTACATTTGCATGTTGTAGGAAACACGCATCAACCTCGCCCAAAAACCTAAGAAATTGCTGAAAAGTAAAACTATGCGTTTTGAAATTCGCAGACGTCGTCGCGGCGAAGAAGAATTCTCGTTGTGGCGACGAAGTAAAAACAGATCTCGTGCGTTAGCTTTCTTCATCACGGCAAAGCTCCATGTGGAATTCTGAAATTTCAAAATTGCCCTCCACTTGCCTTTTTGCTTGAATCTTCGATCCTCGATGCTCTCCTATGGAAACAAGCTTCCTAGTGTTCCATTCTGTTTCAGAATTCTTCCAAAATCTGAGATCCGCTTACTTCTGAGTCCAGAAACTCCAAATCGCTCATTATTTGCTCAAAATGTCCATTTTTTCCTGAAACACAAAATATAAAGAATTAAGTAAAAATTCAGGCCAAAATGAACTAAAAAGTATCTAAAATCTGACTAAAAAGCCTAGTTAAAACAGTTTAATCCTCGGATTATCAAGTTGCTCTAGTGTTTTTCATATTGAAGGGCATGACTTTATAGCAGTATAACCCATGATCTATGATGAACGAGGTGTGTTCCTTGTTTGGCGTGAACATTGGAGTTTGATTGTATCTTGAATATGCATCCATGAAGCTTAACAGCTCGTGCCCAAAAGTGGCATCAACGAGCTAGTCAATTTTGGGCAAGGGAAATTGTCTTTTGGGCAAGGCTTGTTGAGATCCGTGAAATCAACGCAATTCCACCATTTACCATTGGCTTTTTTTCACCAAAACAATATTTATGACTCGACTAGGGTAATGAGCTTCTCAGATGAACCCGATTGAGAGAAGCTTATCTACCTCACTTTTGAGAGTTGCATAGCGTTTTGGGTATATGACTCTTTTTTTTAGTGATCTGGTTTGATTTCACGATCGATGTTGAGTGCATGACATATGATTTTCGGACTGATCCCGATCATGTCAGCATGTGTCCATGCAAAAACATCGATGTTCTGTCTGAGGAAGCTCGTTAAATTAGTGGGGAATTGAGGGTTAAGATTACTTTCGATTCTCAGTGTATGAGTTGGCTCGTGCTCGTCGATTGGTACCTCAAACAATGTCTCTACTGGCCCACTATGGGAATTCTCCTTCTGGATGCGAAGATCAATGTTATCCTCCACTAGGCCAGGCTCTGGCTTGGTCTTACTAATTTCCATTGACTACTCTAGCTTGCCCTCAGATTTCCCTTTTCCCTTCCATGCGAGCTGGACTGCTTGATTGTAAAAGTTACGAGATTCATGCTATGATCCCCTTACTTCTCCACACCCAGACGAAGTGTGGAACTTCATCTTTTGATGATAGATGGAAGTGACGGCCCTGAAGTTCTGTAGTAGTGGTTGTCCAATGATGCACTGCCATGAATTCCGCCATCTTAGTCGTTTCATGGGGATCACCCAAAATGACTGGAAAGGTGTGTTTGGTTAGGGGTAATAGGAAATTACTAAGGTAATCTCATCTTGTATTACTTTATTACCACGTTTGGTTGTTAAGTAATATAAGATTCCAGTAATCTTCCAATACCAATAGTAGTTATTGTTGGTAATATAGGAAGTAATCTGATTACCTCTATTTTCTTAGGTATTTTAAGATTACTTGGTAATCTTATTTTTGTTACAATTTTAGCCCTTATTAATAAAATTTTAGGACAATAATGCCCTTATTTTAAAAACAATTTACAAATATACCAATTGACTATTTTATCCTTATATAAAAAGTTTTGGGACATAAATACCCTTGAAATTTAAAAAAAATTACCCCAAGGGTGGCGACTAGATCTAGCCACTAGCAACGACGAAATGGCACACGACCAGCCATATATGGTCGGTCATGGCCGATAAGCTATTTTCGGCAATGAAAGGCAAAATATTTGGCCGTGAAAGGCAAAAAAGTTCTAAACTTTTTGTGTTGCTAAGGTGTTTTAGCTAACTCTGAAATGTAGGGGGTTAAAAAAGTTATTCAAAAAATAATAATAAAATAATATTATATTATATTAATATTTAAAAAGGAGGACAATTTAATAATTTATATAACATGCTCACAAATTTATTCCAGCCAACCAAACATATTTCTCTAAACATTCTTAGTAATCTTCAAGGTAATCTATCTTTCCATTAATATAACATTCCTAGCAATGCAACATTCTCTGAACCAAACACACTTAAAGAGTTATCATTCCTCAGGGAGTTAGATAGTCCCCGATAAAACCGTAAAGAGGAGTGGCTACAAGCTTTAGTATGTATCTTCAAGCTTCATCTCCTCAAAGGTCGTCTGAAATAGGATATTCATGGCGCTTCCATTGTCCACCAACATTCTGTGGACTTCACACATTTCTATCTCAATTGCGATGACTAATGCATTAGTGTGAGGGTGATGTATTTGCCTCGCGTCTTTCTCAAAGAAGGTTATTTCTTCTTCTTAGCAATGTTTGTGAGGTTGCTGCTCTAAATTGAGGACGTTGTAAGGCTCATATCAGGCTTCTCGGGCATACTAATCTTGTGCATGCCAAGAGGTCCCTATGATGTGAGGTCCCCCAATGATGGTCCTAACTAAGTAGAGACCCTTGCGACCTTTACGTCTTTCCTCGTCATCACGATCTTTTTCCCTCAAGGGAATTGGACTGTCAACATACTCTTTGAAGTGACCTTTCTGAATGAGATCTTCAATTGCTTGCTTAAGAGCACGACATTCATCGGTATGATGTCTTATGTCCCTGTGGGAGCGACAATATTTTTTTTCGCCCCTCTTTGATAGGGGTGTCTTCATGGGCTCTAGATTTGCGAGCAAGCTGACTTCTTTTGATACATCCAGGATGTTTGAGATCGATGTGTTCAATGGAGTGAAGTTGTCACAACGAGGTAGTGGGACATAAGCCTTCTTGGGCTCAAAATGTTGTTTCTTTCCCTTTCTCCAATCGTCATTTGCCCATTTGCGATCATTTCTTCTATTGCCCCCCCCATCCCCCCCCCCCCCCCCCCCCCCCCCCTTGGATTCATCCCTTTGACTAGGAGTGCTAGTTGAAGCCTTGGAGTCGTGGCGATTTAGGGCTGCCACTGAGTTTTCAATACGTAGATATTTCTCTACGAGGTTGTAGAAGTGAGTAAGGGAGATGTTGTCTTCTGATTGCAGCTTATTCCACAAATCAGTTTGCGGGTGAAATTTTGCTATGATTAGAGTTCAAATTGAATCTTTGGGTGTATTAGTCAACTTATTCAGTTCCTTATGGAATCTGTCAATGTAAGACTTGAGAAACTTGTTCTTTTCTTGTCGTATGTTGCTTAAACAGTTAAGCGGCATCGAGAACTACCTGTTCGCTTGGAAGTGTCTCAGGAATAACAAGCTCATCTACTGCCATGTATCGATAGACCCTGGTGGAAACAATCTGAACTAATGTTTTGCATTGGCAGTTAGAGTCATTGCCAAGCAGCAACATTTTACCAAGTTTGAGACTTGGTGCAGCTCCATGAGGTCGTTAAACTCATAGAGGTGATCTTGAGGATCAACGTTCTTGTCAAATGCCTTCATATCTAACATTCTGAATCTTGGCAAGAGAGGTGCCGTTAGAACCTTATGAGAAAAGGGAGATGCCTTAATGATCACTCCTTGCTCATTTTGTCGAGCTTGAATCTAATCCAAAGCTTGCTGTAAATCCTCAAGTTGAGGAAGTGGAGCTCTTGGGGGATCAATTTCTGCAATCTGGGTGCGTGCCTTGCAATTGTGGTTGATGAAAGACCGCAAATCAGTGTTTCCCATGATTTGGTTGGAGCCTTTAGCATGCCTTGACACTTGTGGGTCGAAACCCTGTGAAGGCAATAAGTGGTTGGGGGAGTTTTCCCTATCTCTTTGATGATCGGAGCCATGCGCTGATGGTGGGTATTTCCCTCTCGGTAATGGTCGAAACCATCGTGCTGATGGTGGTGGGAATCTTCATGCCTGACACTTTCATGGGCGTGTTTGTGCGATGTGTCGTGGGATTGTTCCTGACATTAAGTATTGCCAAGTCGCTAAACAAAAGTTTTATCTCTTTGCTTATGGGCAGTATTCGAATGCCTTTTCGGCCTTTTTGCCCTTGGTCGGTGACACATTTACCCTTTTGTGCTGTAGTGTGTGTGACATGAGGATATGCTTGTTTCCACACTTTTGCATGACCTGTAGACGTCTTTGGGGGTGGTATTGCCTTGTTTGAATTTGGCAGTACTACTTTGTCCAAACGTTCCCATCGCTGGTTCATCGTTTGGAGAGTGTTGTCCACTTTTCCTAAATAATGAATTAGGGCATGATCCGTTTGGGAGATCAAAATAATGCTCCCTGCTATTGTTTGGGGAGTCAAAACTCCTTTAGGGGGAGTTTCCTCCTAGTTGTGGGGAATTTCCTCATTGTTGTTGTTCATGCTAGGACACTCAGTTTTGAAACCATGAGCTATGATAATTTGTGGTTGATCTTTGAAAAAGGAATTGATGGGCCAGTTGAGTTTACTAGATAAAGAGCTGTTGTAAAATCTGCCCCTCCTTCCAACACCAAACTGTTGATGCTTGATTTTGACACCAATGACTTCACATGTGTAAAGTGCTAAGAAGTCACATGTGAGCTAATTATAGCGAATGGGTGAGGTACTGTGAGTACAATAGCATGCAAAGACATAAATGTAAAGTTGACAAGATGCTAAAGGCCTAACTAGAGTGATTCCTCTGGTATTCGCCTTTGCTATTAGCTCTCTTCTTGGCTGGTTTTCTTCTTTGTGGATTGCTTAAAATACAGGGTTTCACGATAGTCATTAGCTTTTCCCTTCTGCTTCACCACCCCAAGGTGTATGGACTTTTTCGTAAAATTTGAGTAACAATTATCCCTTAATAGCAACAGAACTGAGCAAAGTAGGCGTGAACGATTCTCTTGCCTAAGCTAAGTTTCAGTTTCATTGCAACATTGAAGGGGGAAGGGGGGTTTAAGCAAAGCCGCAAGGCTCTGACAAAACAAAAATGAGCGCCGCCTCCCAAAGCAAAGCCGAAAAAAAAAACTGGACGACTATTCCGTTCTGAGGAATAGAGTAAGGCCAGCCTTTAAAGCAGCTAGCAGCTTTAATTGTCAAGACAAATTGAACGAGAAAGCACCATACACCTTATTCTTGGGTATGGAGCGAACATCGGTCAAGTATAACGTGTGTCCAAGAATAAACCTTGCCGTTCATTGGCAAATTAGGGGCCACCACCTCCCGTCCTACTCCCTTCCACGATCTCATATCTGCATAGGCGGTTAGCACAATAGATACATCCACTTTTGGTGCCATATCTCAAGTCCTCTCAATTGAGATTCCCTCACAAAGTGCATACGCCCGCTCGCCGTCTTGAGATCAACCATTGCCTTCTTGTCTTCAGTTCGCCTCTATTATGTTGATCGCAAGGAATGCGATTAATTTGAATCAGAATTGTGTCCGTTTATATAAAGATAACTTTCTGATTACTAGAAAAGCTTACAAGAGGTTGCGAGTTGCGATCTAGGGTTACACGTGTTTGGTGTTCTAAGTGTTCTTAGAGAATATCAAGCCAGTCTCTTTCTAGTGTCTTTGCTATTTTCTTTTTTGAATGCATGAATGTCTAACCTTTATTTTATGAGGGGGGAAGCTACCTATTTATACCCGTTTAGCTTAACGTAATGATTATACTTTTGTAAGTGGCCTGGTGTCGTGTAGATTTCTCTTATCTTCCCATTCGTTGAGAACTCAAATAATATCCTTAAATTAAATGGGACTTGGACAAGTGTGCAAACCAAATTTACTCAGACACAAATTCTTGAGTTGGTTTGGGTTTGTGACAGCTATATTCTTTTTTCCTTTGGAGACATGTCATGCTCTAGACAGTAGAATGCTTTCTTAGATCCTGATTGGTGATTGATGATGTCAGCATATGTCAACCCTTATTTTAGGAATATTAATGAATTATTAAAGTAATTTTTTAATCTAGAAAATGAATTCAAGAAGTTCACTTATTGTCATTTCAAAACATAGATTTGATAGAACAAATAAAAAAAAAAATAGATATAATTTTCTCTCTTATACATAAATTTTAAAAGTATAATGAGAGTTAATTGGACTGGTGGGGACAACGTGCATGGCCCCTGCCCTTACACAGAAAGAACAAATTAAGCAGACACAAATTGCACATGATAAGGCTTTAATTTGATTTAATATTATGTCACTCTTTTTTCCGAAAATAAAAAATGAAAAACTTAGTTATCATTGATGGAGATTGAACACACTTTCCTTTATAATTATATAAAAACTAAATAAACAAGCCAGTGCATGCTAGCTTGGCAACATTATCAAGAGCTGAAACAAATATTTTTAAATTCCGATCCTTTTTCTGTCTGAACTATTCCTTTGGAGAATCTAACACTCCCTTAAAGCAATTATAAATCTGAATATACGAAGCATTACAAATGACAAAGGGCCTGAAACCATCTAATTCAATCAAGGAAATCAATTAATTGATGTTAGCTTATTATATAATAGATTTCCTGTTTGTTACTTAAAATTTTAGATGTTTAATATTAATCTTTTTGTCTCTAGGTAAAACTCATCCGCCTACCTGAATATTATATTACAGTGGATAGATACTTATTCTAAATATAAATATCGTGTTGAGCCAAAATTAGTTGTCGCAACTAACAAATCAATAATTTAATCGCAAGTTGCATTATGTTGTTTGTTAATATTAGTTAAAAAAATGTGCTCCAAATTCTATTTTTCGAAGACGATACAATATTCGATTCATTATACACATAATACATTTCCTGATTGTATTTGTATCCACAAAATGATCAGGAATTGAATAAATAGAATCGAATAGGGTTGCAATTTGAGAGATTCAATTTCAAAATTAATACAATTTGATCTGATTAATATTGATCGTTTTCCTGCACCATCCATGCATCCCCTGTATCTGAAACTCAAATAGATGCCCATGTCCCTTTTCTTTCTGATGATGAAACATCCATCTAATAACACCAATGTTAACGAAAAAACACTCCTATATGTATTTGAATATTGAATGCCAAAAATACAAATTAAGAGACCAACCCACAAGTATAAAAAACCAAAAATCTATACAACCTGGAAACTAATTAATGAATAAAACAGCTTGTGTGTGTGCCTATATCTATATCTATGTATATATAATGAAAATAATATATATTTTCATGAGAGTTTCTATCTCCCAGCTACCATAGTAACAGTCAAATCATTGGAGGATACGGTATCGTGAGCTTCCAAAGAAAAATCAACATCCACAGAGTTCCTCATAGATGTAAAGGTTGGTTGTCTAGGCGTTTGAAGTGTTGGAGTTTGACTCTCAAGCATCAGCACCACATTTGCCATATCCGGCCTGTACATTGTAGAATCTTGCACACATAACATCCCTACATGAATGCATCTCAACACCTGACTTTCAGAACATGAATCCCGAATGCTCCGATCCACTAGTTCCATTGCTCTACCTTCATTCCAAAGTGTCCATGCCTGAAATTATTCCAATTTTTTTTTGTCACTCAACTTCTACATATTAAGTATAACTAGAAAACAAATTCAATCTACTTACATATCCAATAAGGTTAGAGAATTCGGATGAACGGAAGCTATTGTTCCTCTTGCCAGAAATGATCTCTAGTAATAACACCCCAAAGCTATATACATCCGACTTTACTGAAAATAGGCCTTCCATTGCATATTCAGGGGACATATAGCCACTGCATTGTTAAGACAAATTGTGAAATTCAGATTAATCAAGTTACTGGTATGGTTGAAAATCAATATTAAATGTGCAAACATGCTATATACTTACTATGTGCCAACAACTCGGATTGTATTGGCTTCATGTTGATTGCCCCCAAACATACGAGCCATGCCAAAGTCTGAAATCTTTGGGTTCATTTCTTCGTCCAACAAAATGTTACTTGCCTTTAGATCTCGATGAATTATTCTAAGTCTTGAATCCCGATGGAGATAGAGGAGCCCTCGCGCAATTCCTTCAATAATTGCAAATCGTTTTTTCCAGTTTAGCAGGGCTTGCTTCTCTGTGTCTGACATGATGTTGATCAAGAAAACAAACATGAATACAGATGCGTAATGAATATCTATAACGACGAATATATTCAACTTTAGGTACATACCGAATAGAAAGAAATCCAAGCTTTTGTTTGGCATATACTCATAAACTAGCATCATTTCTTCCCCTTGAATGCAGCACCCCAGTAGTCTAACTAGATTTCTGTGTTGCAATTTGGCAATTAGTATAACCTCATTTTTAAACTCCTCTAAGCCTTGGACAGATTTTCTTGAAAGCCTCTTTACCGCTATTTCTTGTTCCTCGGGAAGCTTTCCCTGGTGAAAAAAGAAATACAAATTTATCTTTAGTACATTTCAGCTCACCAACATATATAAGCATTTAACAACATGCTCAAGATAGAAATTTACCTGATAGACAGGACCAAATCCTCCCTGCCCAAGCTTGTTTTCATCTGAAAAGTTATTTGTAGCGATTGCTATGGTATTAAAATTGAACATTGGTAAATCAGCACCGTTTACTTGAGTTACATCCATAAGAATGTCAGCCGGTCCTGAAAGATCTGTTGAGAATTCTTCATTCCTGCTCGCATCCATGACTGGCATATCGTCCCTCTTGCTCTTGCAACATGATAATGATGAGACTTTGTGCATAACTACATTGAAATAAAAGAGAAGAATTGGAAAAAAAAGAAAAACAGTTTAGAGATAATTAGCCAAGAACCTTTTAGTCGCGCAATGACAGTGGAAAATAATAATCTTACCTTTCAGTTTTCCCCTGAATTTCCACAAAAGCCATAAAGATAAAGCCAAGAAGAATGATCCAACCACAGCAATTGATATTATTGCAGCATTGGATAATCTGCTACTGCCACCTATTTTTTAAATGATGAAACTAAAAGGAATCAGATGATCACATCACTGACTCATTTCATTATTAGCACACAAAACTAGATCTCTACGATTAAAGTTGGATAGCCAAGGTTTTTCATCATATTATGCCTAAACAGAAACAAATACTTAAATCAAAACTAAAGGGATTTCCATGGAAAATAAAAGTAGAGACTAACAATAACAAACTTATACAGAGATGAAAAGTTTACCAAATTCAGAATGTGCAAGTCGGATGTGTAGTGTATTTCCACCGTCGTCGAAATTCTGAACATCAATCAAATCCCCAACCCATATCATGCACCCAATTCCATCAACATCCGCATAAGCATTACATGAACAATTCTGGAAACATTTGTCCTTGCAAGTTTCGGAATTCCCCACAGATACTACGGTGTCAAAATCAGGCAACTTCATGCCCTTCAAATTTTTAAAACCATCTGCTCCACCACTTTTCCCTCCTTCACTAGTATTCCTCCGGCACTGCAACTCATTCCTCCTAACACATCCACCTGACCAATTTCCCATATTCCATTGCTCCCCATCCCTCGCTACAAAGCCTTCCATACAACTGCATTTGGGAGAACTATTTACCTTGCAAAACCCAAAATTCCCACAAAAATTGTAAAGCTCGCAATCGTTTAGCGGCTCTACCTGTATCTCAGTCCAGTTCTTGTTACCCTCATCCCACTTTAGCTGCTCTTCGAATCCATCCCAGGTAAGACGGAACCTCAACAAATCAGACGAATTCATTTGGTTATATGAAAAGTACATGCTTCCATCCGGTTCAGGAGATGATAGCTTGAAACCATAAATGAAATTTGTTGAAGCAGCCATGAAGGGAACCCCTGTAAATATTCTGTCATCCCATTGCCCACTTCTCCACTGCCTTTTTAATTGCTCCCACATCACTATCTGTGGCGCACCTTGAGCTGCACCATGAGGATCAACTCCCATTGAGTAGTTTCCCGTTGAAGGATCAGAAGCCGATTTCCATGAAATGAAAACACGTTTCTCTCCATTTCTAGGATTAAATTTAAGTCTCATGCCTGGTAGATACGAATCCGTTGGATTATCAAAACTCGTCCAATAGGCCTTACCCATATTACCAATGTTTTCACTGCTTGACAGAATAAGATTTCCGTCATTTCCAAGTATTGCAGCTGTGTTGTTTGACTCTATCGAAGCATTAGAAGACCAAACTAGAGTGTTATTCCCGTCTAAAACCATCAAATTTCCACTGTCACCAATGGTTAAAGTTCCGTTTCCATTTGAGATTGACGTATTTCTATTTGCAACCCATACAGGCGTAATTAACTCAATCTTGTTATACCATATACCAACATATCTTAGACTAGAATTTCCAGTGCTAAAGAATCCCAGTTTAAAGATTTCGTTGGTGGAAATCAAGGCGTCATCGCCATCTTTTAAGGACTCGCCTTTCGTGAGGGTGTTAGCGGCATGGCAAAAATAAGCAAACGAACATACAAGAAAACAGAAGGAAAAGAGAAAAACATCAACTTGGCTCTTGCAGATATTGTTCATTTCCCTGTATCTGATAAATGAAGTGAAAGGATACAGGGGAAGACAAAGATTTAGAAAAAGTAAAGGCTTAAGAATGTAAGAAACTCAAAGGAAAATTTTCAAAGGTTGGCCATTAGTGGTTTGGTCTGAGTTGTGAAGAAGAGAAGTCAGACTTTAGAACCAGATCGAATATAAGTGGTAGCTGCTGTAAGCAGAAAGAAATTT
The DNA here is from genome assembly GCF_008641045.1 of Pistacia vera. Lineage (NCBI taxonomy): Eukaryota > Viridiplantae > Streptophyta > Magnoliopsida > Sapindales > Anacardiaceae > Pistacia > Pistacia vera. Next base: position 163,035 of record NW_022196457.1, read on the forward strand.
TGTAATGAAGAAGAATAGCTGTCAATGTTCTAAAATTTTAACTATAAAAAAGAAGAAAGCCGAGTGCTGGTTAGGTACGTATAATATTAAGAAAATTGAAAACCCTCATGCCGCGACAAGCATTGAAGACATCTTTTTTCAAAAAAGTTATCCCACGTTTTTCTAGAATAATGATGTTAATTGAATGGTAATGTAGAAAATCAGCAAGTTCGTGGCCTAGCAGAAGCACCTAAATAACAATCAATTTAAATATTTATATGTTTCCTTGGAAGAAATAACTATTGGATGTGATTGTAAACAACTATTTGGATGCTTCCGTTTTAAGGTCTCGTTGTTAAATTATGAAAAATCGATAAGTTCACATGTGATGGCAAAGAAAATTATATGCACAGCCAATTGTTTCTCATCTGACTCTGCCAATTAATGTAAACACGGGACGAATTTGATTCGAGTAGGAATATAAGACAGATTCATTTTAAGCAAACATTTTTACCTTTTTTTTTTTTTTTTTTTTTTTCCTAAAGGATGAAGAATTTAAAATAAGATATTGCTTTTAGAAAGAATCAAACTTTAAAGCTCCATTAATAAAAAAAAAGCAAAGAGAAGAAATAATATTTGACTTGGGAGGGCAATAGTAAACATCATTCATATTGTTAATTTGCAACCAAAAAAAAAAAAAAAAAAAAAAGTGGCAAGTTGAAGTGTTTTAGTTAGTATATATGGCTGCTCAACAGTTCAAGAACACCAAGTTGGAACTTGGACGGCTTGGTAATTTGGACCATTCCATACCCATGTGGACTTTCGAAGAAAAAAGAAGAGAGTTAGAAAAATATATGAACAAAAAGACACGTGAGACAATTCTTGTTGCATTAGTTATGACGAAAGGACAAGATACGTGTTTCTGGACGGAAAATTAGGTGGGGAGGACTGGTGTCAAGCCCCGTATTTGGACTTTACTGTATGTCATGGATCCAATGAGAGAATCAGGGGGACCCAGGTCAATTCTATTTATATGACTGGATTGGAATCAATAGTAGTTGGGTCTTTTTCTATTTATGACTGTCTACTTTCATTTTGGCCATGCATTCAGTTCATAAATAATAATAATAATAAACTTTTTTTTATATCTTAATGTTAATTATTAGTGAAGTATATTTTGGTTCTAAATAAAAAGGACAAGTACTAGAAAGTATCTCTAATACTTATGGATTTCAATATTCATGCACTTCTAAAGTAAATTAACTATTTTTAAACTCTAAAAGCTCTTTTTTATAAATAAATTAGATAATAATTATGTGTATATAGATAGAATTTCACACTTGCCCAAAAGCAAACAGAAACAATTATAGATTGATGGGCAAGTGATTAATTGAAGTTTAAAGTAAGATAGCTATGTGCATACAACTTTTGATGAATATAGAAATGAGTCGATGTGATGAATATGTATCAACTACAATTAGCTGTAAGCTTAGAATACGATTTTCATCACATCTCGATCTCGTTTGAACGCCAATGTTTAAGTTTAATAATTCAAGTCATTTGTTAGTGACAAATTAACAACCCAAACGAACAACTTCCTTCACGAGTGTGATATTGTATTGGACTTGAAGCGGAAGTTGTTGAAACTTGGAAGTTATTTGTCAACCAAACTAAATGCTTAGCGATTAATTAGTTATTATCAAGCATAGAATGTAAGCCTATCTGCATCTCAGTGAAAGCAGGTTGCTTTGGAGTAAAACTATCTCATTATCAAATTTTTGCCTGCCGAAAATAAAGGATCACATTTACACATTTCATTATCTGTATCAGAGGCCGCCGAATTTATAGAAGCCAAAATGTCACATTCCTTCAATACTTTTTCGTACCTTAGAAGATTTTATTATGAGGTACTATAGATGTTAATGTTAGTCAAATCTTGGTTAAAAAGTGCTGATCAATCATCATTATCAAAACTTCATTTTCATTTTTCTTCTGTACTGATAATATCTAATGACAATATATATTCTAAACCTATAATCATCATATTGCTCGCAAAATAATTAATTAATATTAGATCAATTAATAAAATATTAATTAAATGTCAAAACAAAGGGGTTAAACAAATTTAACCGCCTTTCCAAACACTTAACCAACTTTAACCATCTTTCGAAACACATAACCTTGATCTTCCTAGAATAACCTCATATATTGTCATGCGGTAAATCTAGAAAGGGTAATTCCCAATCGGGGAAGGATAATTCCGATTTTGGCAAGGAGATATCATGCGATATGGACTCCAAAATTAGAATTGATGATCAAGTTGTTTTCCTATTTCCGAGGATTTAGTATTTATTTCCAATTCAAAATTGTAATGGGTGTTATATAAACCCAATCCTAGTACTTTTTGAGGGACAACAAAACATACACACATAGAAGAACAGTTAACCTGATGACAGGATTTTCGCAAGTGTACGAAATCACACAAGTAATAAAGGATGAATAAACAATGTTAAATCCCAAGAAAACTACTACTACCAAGTACCAAACTAACATATCTTATTACTATTTAACTAATCAGATTCCTTAAGAAAAATGTACTAAAATTAAAAAGTAAATAGTATCAAAAATTTTATCAAAACTTTGGTTGAAAATCAATACGTGGCATAGATTTCACACCAATTTAATCTTATGCGTTAACAATTATTGTTAACCTAATTAAGTTTATTCTAAAGGTCAAATTCCCTAATATTCTGCTAATTTTCTCTCGAACAATTACCGAATTAATCCTTAATCAACAACCCAAAATATCTCTAAAGTAGATTTTGAAGCTAAGAGATCATTAAGTTTTATGGAATTTACTACAACCTCATAGATCGTGATAACCTATTTCCAGCGCTGGCTCAATTTATGGTTTTATTACCTTAGAATAATTAGGTTTCATCACTCGATCACAACCTAACTATAAAATCATTCAACTCTTGGATCCATAAGAATTGAAAGAATTACGTACAATAATAAAACTTAAAAAACTTATAATTAACAATAATAAAAATCAATGCATATTCATAAAATTGGGCTACATCTTAGCCCTAGAAAAGATATTTAGTTCATACTTTCAATAAAAACAACTATTGTATTAATAAACATGAGTAAAAGAAAGAAAATAGAAAAACTTCTCTAATTGGCGAACCAAAACTCTAAGAATCTTAATCTCTAAAGAGTGGCTAATCTTCTTTCTTTCCAATCTTTTCCTAAAACTAGCTAAAGACCTTTATTTATATTACTCGGGTTTTAAGAGTGTGATTAGGAGAAATTCTATTCAAAACAAAGCAAAGAAACTCGGACTAGGCTTAACACAGGCCATATAAGCCCAAGTGGTATCACTGTAGCGACACAAATTGTTGTTGCGACAATGATCGTTCTTTTCCTCAAACGAGCTTGATATCTTTAGAATTCAACAAAGTAATCAACACAAGAATTGTAGATCTTTGAATCAGCTTTCCAATGCCAACATAATCATCCAATTCTAAGGTTCACAACTCCACAAATCAAAGAAATTCTAGTATTCAAATTTCATTTTCAAAGCACCATAAAACTCCGATGCTTGATTCGTTTGTTCCCAACCGTCACAATTTCTGTTGCTAACATTATGCTTGATTCGAATATCATTTATGACCATTTATTATTTGAAAATACTCAAAAAACATATGCGATCTTATAAAAGATATTTATGAAATAATTAACTCAAATTTCGCAATTTAAACTAATTTTCCCACAAATAATCTTAATAAACCACTACTAAACATGTATTTTTACGCTCTTATTAGCTGAGAAAAGAGATGAAGAGAGAACTCAAGAGACAGCTTTCTATAACTCTGTTCGCAAATACACTCAATATACAACAGTGGATGTAGGTTTTGCACTATACGAAACTGAACCACTGTAAAAATCTTTCTTTGCTCTTTGTGTTTTATATTAGATTGCTGTTCGTATACAATTGTCTTATCTCATCGTTGATCCATCAAGATTATGCAAGCATTTGACATGGTTCTAATGCTGTCAAGACGATGAAATCTACTTGGAATTATCGATGGGATGTTGAGTCATTGGCAATCTTGATGCAGAGAGACATGTAAACTAAACGTGAAGTACTTGGGGACACCGGTGTGGTGGTTGTCATAGGCACTTCGACGCTCAAGTCAGCAAGCTCTGTTTCAAAATCTAAAAGAAATAATACATCAGAAATAACCGTGAACGTTTTTAAGTCAATATTCAAATGAGAACCTCGGATACTGTAAATATTTTCTAGTCAATAGGTAAATGGAGTGTTGGTTTACAAGCCAGAGAATACAAAGGAAAAGAACGCAAGTATTTGGTTCTTCTGAGAGACAACTTTATTAGAGATTTTTTTTTTTTTTTTTTTTCATTGCTCTGAACACTTTCATGGCGTGTTTGTGCGATGTGTCGTGGGATTGTTCCTGACATTAAGTATTGCCAATCCGCTAAACAAAAGTTTTATCTCTTTGCTTATGGCAGTATTCGAATGCCTTTTCGGCCTTTTTGCCCTTGGTCGGTGACACATTTACCCTTTGTGCTGTAGTGTGTGTGACATGAGGATATGCTTGTTTCCACACTTTGCATGATGACTGTAGACGTCTTTGGGGGTGGTATTGCCTTGTTTGAATTTGGCAGTACTACTTTGTCCAAACGTCCCATCGCTGGTTCATCGTTTGGAGAGTGTTGTCCACTTTTCCTAAATAATGAATTAGGGCATGATCCGTTTGGGAATCAAAATAATGCTCCCTGCTATTGTTTGGGGAGTCAAAACTCCTTTAGGGGGAGTTTCCTCCTAGTTGGGGAATTTCCTCATTGTTGTTGTTCATGCTAGGACACTCAGTTTTGAAACCATGAGCTATGATAATTTGTGGTTGATCTTTGAAAAAGGAATTGTGGCCAGTTGAGTTTACTAGATAAAGAGCTGTTGTAAAATCTGCCCCTCCTTCCAACACCAAACTTTGATGCTTGATTTTGACACCAGGACTTCACAGTGTAAAGTGCTAAGAAGTCACATTGAGCTAATTATAGCGAATGGGTGAGTATCTGTGAGTACAATAGCATGCAAAGACATAAATGTAAAGTTGACAAGATGCTAAAGGCCTAACTAGAGTGCTCTCTGGTATCCGCCTTTGCTATTAGCTCTCTTCTTGGCTGGTTTCTTCTTTGTGGATTGCTTAAAATACGGTTTCACGATAGTCATTAGCTTTCCTTCTGCTTCACCACCCCAAGGTGTATGGACTTTTTCGTAAAATTTGAGTAACAATTATCCCTTAATAGCAGAACTGAGCAGTAGCGCGTGAACGATTCTGCCAAGCTAAGTTTCAGTTTCATTGCAACATTGAAGGGGAAGGGGGGTTTAAGCAAAGCCGCAAGGCTCTGACAAAACAAAATGAGCGCCGCCTCCCAAAGCAAAGCCGAAAAAAAAAACTGACGACTATTCCGTTCTGAGAATAGAGAAGGCCAGCCTTTAAAGCAGCTAGCACTTTAATTGTCAAGACAAATTGAACGAGAAGCACCATACACTTTTCTTGGGTATGGAGCGAACATCGGTCAAGTATAACGTGTGTCCAGAATAAACCTTGCCGTTCATTGGCAAATTAGGGGCCACCACCTCCCGTCCTACTCCCTTCCACGATCTCATATCTGCATAGGCGGTTAGCACAATAGATACATCCACTTTTGGTGCCATATCTCAAGTCCTCTCAATGGAGATTCCCTCACAAAGTGCATACGCCCGCTCGCCGTCTGAGATCAACCATTGCCTTCTTGTCTTCAGTTCGCCTCTTATATGTTGATCGCAAGGAATGCGATTAATTTGAATCAGAATTGTGTCCGTTTATATAAAGATACTTTCTGATTACTAGAAAGCTTACAAGAGGTTGCGAGTTCATCTAGGGTTACGGTGTTTGTGTTCAAGTGTTCTTAGAGAATATCACCAGTCTCTTTCTAGTGTCTTTGCTATTTTCTTTTTTGAATGCATGAATGTCTAACCTTTATTTTAAGAGGGGGAAGCTACCTATTTATACCCGTTTAGCTTAACGTAATGATATACTTTGTAAGTGGCCTGGTCGTGTAGATTTTCTCTATCTTCCCATTCGTTGAGAACTCAAATAATATCCTTAAATTAAATGGGACTTGGACAAGTGTGCAAACCAAATTTACTCAGACACAAATTCTTGAGTTGGTTTGGGTTTGTGCAGCTATATTCTTTTTCCTTTGGAGACATGTCAGCCTAGACAGTAAATGCTTTCTTAGATCCTGATTGGTGATTGATGATGTCAGCATATGTCAACCCTTATTTTAGAATATTAATGATTATTAAAGTAATTTTTTAATCAGAAAATGAATCAAGAAGTTCACTTATTGTCATTTCAAAACTAGATTTGATAGACAAATAAAAAAAAAAATAGATATATTTCTCTCTTATACATAAATTTTAAAAGTATAATGAGAGTTAATTGGACTGGTGGGACAACGTGCATGGCCCCTGCCCTTACACAGAAAGACAAATTAAGCAGACACAAATTGCACATGATAAGGCTTTAATTTGATTATATTATTCACTCCTTTTTTTCCGAAAATAAAAATGAAAAACTTAGTTATCATTGATGGAGATTGAACACACTTTCCTTTATAATTATATAAAAACTAAATAAACGCCAGTGCATGCTAGCTTGGCAACATTATCAAGAGCTGAAACAAATATTTTTAAATTCCGACCTTTTTCTGTCTGAACTATCCTTGGAGAATCTAACACTCCCTTAAAGCAATTAAAATCTGAATATACGAAGCATTACAATGACAAGGGCCTGAAACCATCTAATTCAATCAAGAATCAATTAATTGATGTTAGCTTATTATATAATATATTTCCTCTTTGTTACTTACCACTTTAGATGTTTAATATGAATCTTTTGTCTCTAGGTAAAACTCCCCGCCTGCCTGAATATTATATTACAAAGTGGATAATATTCTAAATAAAATATCGTGTTGACCAAAATTAGTTGTCGCAACTAACAAATCAATAATTTAATCGCAAGTTGCATTATGTTGTTTGTTAATATTAGTTAAAAAAATGTCTCCAAATTCTATTTTTCGAAGACGATACAATTTCGATTCATTATACCATAATACATTTCTGATTGTATTTGTATCCACAAAATGATCAGGAATTGAATAAATAGAATCGATAGGGTTGCAATTTGAGAGATTCAATTTCAAAATTAATACAATTTGATCTGATTAATATTGATCGTTTTCCTGCACCATCCATGCATCCCTGTATCGGAAACTCAAATAGATGCCCATGTCCCTTTTCTTTCTGAATGAAACATCCATCTAATAACACCAATGTTAACGAAAAAACACTCCTATATGTATTTGAATTGAATGCCAAAAATACAAATTAAGAGACCAACCCCAGATAAAAAACCAAAAATCTATACAACCTGGAAACTATTAATGAATAAACAGCTTGTGTGCTATATAGTCTATGTGTATTATATAAAAGTATGATATAATGAAAATAATAATTTTATGAGAGTTTCTATCTCCCACTACCATAGTAACAGTCAAATCATTAGGATACGGTATCGTGAGCTTCCAGAGAAAAATCACATCCACAGAGTTCCTCATAGATGTAAAGGTTGGTTGTCTAGGCGTTTGAAGTGTTGGAGTTTGACTCTCAAGCATCAGCACCACATTTGCCATATCCGGCCTGTACATTGTAGAATCTTGCACCATAACATCCCTACATGAATGCATCTCAAACACCTGACTTCAGAACATGATTCCCGATATCTCCGATCCACTATTCCATGCTCTACCTTCATCCAAGTGTCCATGCCTGATTATTCCAATTTTTCTTTGTCACTCACAACTTCTACATATTAAGTATAACTAGAAAACAAATTCAATCTACTTACATATCCAATAAGGTTAGAGAATTCGGATGAAGCGAAGCTATTGTTCCTCTTGCCAGAAATGATCTCTAGTAATAACACCCCAAAGCTGTATACATCTGACTTTACTGAAAATAGGCCTTCCATTGCATATTCGGGGACATATAGCCACTGCATTGTTAGACAAATTGTGAAATTCAGATTAATCAAGTTACTGGTATAGTTGAAATCAGTATTAAATGTGGAATCATGCTATATACTTACATGTGCCAACAACTCGGATTGTATTGGCTTCATGTTGATTGCCCCCAAACATACGAGCCATGCCAAAGTCTGAAATCTTTGGGTTCATTTCTTCGTCCAACAAAATGTTACTTGCCTTTAGATCTCGATGAATTATTCAAAGTCTGAATCCCGATGGAATAGAGAGCCCTCGCGCATCCTTCAATAATTGCAAATCGTTTTTTCCAGTTTAGCAGGGCTTGCTTCTCTGTGTCTGACATGATGTTGATCAAGAAACAACATGAATACAGATGCGTAATGAATATCTATAAAGACTAATATATTCAACTTTAGGTACATACCGAATAGAAAGAATCCAAGCTTTTGTTTGGCATATACTCTAAACTAGCATCATTTCTTCCCCTTGAATGCAGCACCCCAGCAGTCTATACTATTTTCGTGTTGCAATTTGGCAATTAGTAAACCTCATTTTTAAACTCCTCTAAGCCTTGGACAGATTTTCTTGAAAGCCTCTTCACCGCTATTTCTTGTTCCTCGGGAAGCTTTCCCTGGTGAAAAAAGAAATACAAATTTATCTTTAGTACATTTCAGCTCACCAACTTATAGCATTTAACAACTTGCTCAAGATAGAAATTTACCTGGAGACAGGACCAAATCCCCCCTGCCCAAGTTTGTTTTCATCTGAAAAGTTATTTGTAGCGATTGCTATGGTATAAAATTGAACATTGGTAAATCAACCGTTTACTTGAGTTACATCCATAAGAATGTCAGCCGGTCCTGAAAGATCTGTTGAGAATTCTTCATTCCTGCTCGCATCCATGACTGGCATTCGTCCCTCTTGCTCTGCAACATGATAATGATGAGACTTTGTGCATAACTACATTGAATAAAAGAGAAGAATTGGAAAAAAAAGAAACAGTTTAGATATCATTAGCCAAGAACCTTTTATTCGCGCAATGACAGTGGAAAATAATAATCTTACCTTTCAGTTTTCCCCTGAATTTCCACAAAAGCCATAAAGATAAAGCCAAAGATGATCCAACCACAGCAATTGATATTTGCAGCATTGGATAATCTGCTACTGCCACCTATTTTTTAAATGATAAACTAAAAGAATCAGATGACACATCACTGACTCATTTCATTATTAGCACACAAAACTAATCTCTACGATTAAAGTTGGATAGCCAAGGTTTTTCATCATATTATGCCTAAACAGAAACAAATACTTAATTAAAACTAAAGGGATTTCCATGGAAAATAAAGAGAGACTAACAATAACAAACTAACAGAGATGAAAAGTTTACCAAATTCAGAATGTGCAAGTCGGATGTGTAGTGTTTTCCACCGTCGTCGAAATTCTGAACATCAATCAAATCCCCAACCCATACATGCACCCAATTCCATCAACATCCGCATAAGCATTACTGAACAATTCTGAAACATTTGTCCTTGCAAGTTTCGGAATTCCCCACGATACTACGTGTTCAAATCAGGCAACTTCATGCCCTCAAATTTTTTAAAACCATCTGCTCCACCACTTTGCCCTCTTCACTAGTATTCCTCCGGCCTGCAACTCATTCCTCCTACACTACATCCTGACCAATTTCCCATATTCCATTGCTCCCCATCCCTCGCTACAAAGCCTTCCATACAACTGCATTTGGAGAACTATTTACCTTGCAAAACCCAAAATTCCCACAAAAATTGTAAAGCTCGCAATCGTTTAGCGGCTCTACCTGTATCTCAGTCCAGTTCTTGTTACCCTCATCCCACTTTAGCTGCTCTTCGAATCCATCCCAGGTAAGACGGAACCTCAAACAAATCAGACGAATTCATTGGTTATATGAAAGTACATGCTTCCATCCGGTTCAGAGATGATAGCTTGAAACCTAAATGAAATTTGTTGAAGCAGCCATGAAGGGAACCCCTGTAAATATTCTGTCATCCCATTGCCCACTTCTCCACCGCCTTTTCAATTGCTCCCACATCACTATCTGTGGCGCACCTTGAGCTGCACCTTGAGGATCAACTCCCATTGAGTAGTTTCCCGTTGAAGGATCAAAGCCGATTTCCATGAAATGAAAACACGTTTCTCTCCATTTCTAGGATAAATTTAAGTCTCATGCCTGGTAGATACGAATCCGTTGGATTATCAAACTCGTCCCAATAGCCTTACCCATATTCCAATGTTTTCACTGCTTGACAGAATAGATTCCGTCATTTCAAGTATTGCGGCTGTGTTGTTTGACTCTATCGAAGCATTGAAGACCAAACTAGAGTGTTATTCCCGTCTAAAACCATCAAATTTCCACTGTCACCATTGTTAAAGTTCCGTTTCATTGCGATTGACGTATTTCTATTTGCAACCCATACAGGCGTAATTAACTCAATCTTGTATAACCATAACCAACATCATTAGACTAGATTTCCAGTGCTAAAGAATCCCAGTTTAAAGATTTCGTTGGTGGAATCAAGCGTCATCGCCATCTTTAAGGACTCGCCTTTCGTGAGGGTGTTAGCGGCATGGCAAAAATAAGCAAACGAACATACAAGAAAACGAAAGGAAAAGAGAAAACACACTTTGGCTCTTGCAGATATTGTTCATTTCCCTGTATCTGATAATGATGAAAGTAACAGGGAAGACAAAGATTTAGAAAAAGTAAAGGCTTAAGAATGTAAGAAACCAAAGGAATTTTCAAAGGTTGGCCATTAGTGGTTTGGTCTGAGTTGTGAGAAGAGAAGTCAGACTTTAGAACCAGATCGAATATAAGTGGTAGCTGCTGTAAGCAGAAAGAATTTGTAATGAAGAAGAATGGCTGTCAATTTTCTAAAATTTAACTATAAAAAAAAGAAAGCCGAGTGCTGGTTAGGTATAATATTAAAAATTGAAAACCCTCATGCCGCACAAGCATTGAAGACATCTTTTCAAAAAGTTATCCCACGTTTTTCTAGAATAATTGTTAATTGATGGTAATGTAGAAAATCAGCAAGTTCGTGGCCTAGCAGAAGCACCTAAATAACAATCAATTTAAATATTATATGTTTCCTTGGAAAAATACTATGGATGTGATTGTAAACAACTATTTGGATGCTTCCGTTTTAAGGTCTCGTTGTTAAATTATGAAAAATCGATAAGTTCACATGTGATGGCAAGAAAATTATATGCACAGCCAATTGTTTCTCATCTGACTCTGCCAATTATGTAAACACGGACGAATTTGATTCGAGTAGGAATATAAGACAGATTCATTTTAAGCAAACATTTTACCTTTTTTTTTTTTTTTTTTTTTCCTAAAGGATGAAGAATTTAAAATAAGATATTGCTTTTGAAAGAATCAAACTTTAAAGCTCCTTAATAAAAAAAAAGCAAAGAGAAGAAATAATATTTGACTTGGGAGGGCAATAGTAAACATCATTTCAGTTATATTGCAACCAAAAAAAAAAAAAAATGTGGCAAGTTGAAGTGTTTATGGTAGTATAATATGGCTGCTCAACAGTTCAAGAACACCAAGTTGGAACTTGGACGGCTTGGTAATTGGCCATTCCATACCGATGTGGACTTTCGAAGAAAGAAAAGAAGATTTAGAAAAATATATGAACAAAAAGACACGTGAGACATTCTTGTTGCATTGTTATGACGAAAGACAAGATACGTGTTTCTGGACGGAAAATTAGGTGGGGAGGACTGGTGTCAAGCCCCGTATTTGGACTTTACTGTAGTCTGGATCCAATGAGAGAATCAGGGGGACCCAGGCTCAATTCTATTTATGACTGGATTGGAATCAATAGAGTTGGGTCTTTTTCTATTTATGACTGTCTACTTTCATTTTGGCCATCCATTCAGTTCAAAATAATAATAATAATAAACTTTTTTTATATCTAATGTTAATTATTAGTGAAGTATATTTGATTCTAAATAAAAAGGACAGTACTAGAAAGTATCTCTAATCTTATGGATTTCAATATTCAGGCACTCTAAAGTAAATTACTATTTTTAAACTCTAAAAGCTCTTTTTTATAAATAAATTAGATAATAATTATGTGTATATAGATAGAATTTCCACTTGCCCAAAAGCAAACAGAAACAATTATATTTGATGGCAAGTGTACATACAACTTTTGATGAATATAGAAATGAGTCGATGTGATGAATATGTATCAACTACAATTAGCTGTAAGCTTAAGTAGGATTTTCATCACTCTCGATCTCGTTTGAACGCCAATGTTTATTTAATAATTCAAGTCATTTGCTACTGACAAATTAACAACCCAAACGAACAACTTCCTTCACGAGTGTGATATTGTATTGGACTTGAAGTGGAAGTTATTTGTCAGCTAAACTAAATGCTTAGCGATTAATTAGTTATTATCAAGCATAGAATGTAAGCCTATCTGCATCTCAGTGAAAGCAGGTTGCTTTGGAGTAAAACTATCTCATTATCAATTTTTGCCTGCCGAAAATAAAGATCACATTTACACATTTCATTATCTGTATCAGAGGCCGCCGAATTTATAGAAGCCAAAATGTCACATTCCTCAATACTACTTTTTCGTACCTTAAAAGATTTTACTATGAGGTACTATAGATGTTCATGTAAGTGCTAGTTGAAGCCTTGGAGTCGTGGCGATTTAGGGCTGCCACTGAGTTTTCAATACGTAGATATTTCTCTACGAGGTTGTAGAAGTGAGTAAGGGAGATGTTGTCTTCTGATTGCAGCTTATTCCACAAATCAGTTTGCGGGTGAAATTTTGCTATGATTAGAGTTCAAATTGAATCTTTGGGTGTATTAGTCAACTTATTCAGTTCCTTATGGAATCTGTCAATGTAAGACTTGAGAAACTTGTTCTTTTCTTGTCGTATGTTGCTTAAACAGTTAAGCGGCATCGAGAACTACCTGTTCGCTTGGAAGTGTCTCAGGAATAACAAGCTCATCTACTGCCATGTATCGATAGACCCTGGTGGAAACAATCTGAACTAATGTTTTGCATTGGCAGTTAGAGTCATTGCCAAGCAGCAACATTTTACCAAGTTTGAGACTTGGTGCAGCTCCATGAGGTCGTTAAACTCATAGAGGTGATCTTGAGGATCAACGTTCTTGTCAAATGCCTTCATATCTAACATTCTGAATCTTGGCAAGAGAGGTGCCGTTAGAACCTTATGAGAAAAGGGAGATGCCTTAATGATCACTCCTTGCTCATTTTGTCGAGCTTGAATCTAATCCAAAGCTTGCTGTAAATCCTCAAGTTGAGGAAGTGGAGCTCTTGGGGGATCAATTTCTGCAATCTGGGTGCGTGCCTTGCAATTGTGGTTGATGAAAGACCGCAAATCAGTGTTTCCCATGATTTGGTTGGAGCCTTTAGCATGCCTTGACACTTGTGGGTCGAAACCCTGTGAAGGCAATAAGTGGTTGGGGGAGTTTTCCCTATCTCTTTGATGATCGGAGCCATGCGCTGATGGTGGGTATTTCCCTCTCGGTAATGGTCGAAACCATCGTGCTGATGGTGGTGGGAACTCATGCTGCACTTCTGGCGTGTTGTGCGTGTGTCGTGGATTGTGTCCTGACATTAAGTATTGCCAGTCGCTAAACAAAAGTTTTATCTCTTTGCTTATGGCAGTATTCGAATGCCTTTTCGGCTTTTTGCCCTTGGTCGGTGACATTTACCCTTTTGTGCTGTAGTGTGTGTGACAGAGATATGCTGTTTCCACATTTTGCATGACCTGTAGACGTCTTTGGGGGTGGTATTGCCTTGTTTGAATTTGGCATACTACTTTGTCCAACGTTCCCATCGGTGTCATCGTTTGGAGAGTGTTGTCCACTTTTCCTAAATAATGAATTAGGGCATGATCCGTTTGGGAGATCAAAATAATGCTCCCTGCTATGTTTGGGGAGTCAAAACTCCTTGGGAGTTTCCTCCTAGTTGTGGGAATTTCCTCATTGTTGTTGTTCATGCTAGGACACTCAGTTTTGAAACCATGAGCTATGATAATTTGTGGTTGTCTTTGAAAAAGAATTGTGGCCAGTTGAGTTTCCTAGATAAAGAGCTGTTGTAAAATCTGCCCCTCCTTCCAACACCAAACTGTTGATGCTGATTTTGACACAATGACTTCACTGTGTAAAGTGCTAAGAGTCAAGAGGGCTAATTATAGCGAATGTGAGGTACTGTAGTACAATGCATGCAAAGACATAAATGTATTGACAAGATGCTAAAGGCCTAACTAGAGTTTCCTCGGGTATTCGCCTTTGCTATTAGCTCTCTTCTTGGCTGGTTTCTTCTTTGTGGATTGCTTAAAATACAGGGTTTCACGATAGTCATTAGCTTTCCCTTCTGCTCACACCCCAAGGTGTATGGACTTTCGAATGAGTAACAATATCCCTTAATAGAAAGAACGAGCAAAGTAGGCGTGAACGATTTCTCTGCCTAAGCTATTCAGTTTCATTGCAACGGGAAGGGGAGGGGTTTAAGCAAAGCCGCAAGGCTCTGACAAAACAAAATGAGCGCCGCCTCCCAAAGCAAAGCCGAAAAAAAAAACTGGACGACTATTCCGTTCTGAGGAATAGAGTAAGGCCAGCCTTTAAAGCAGCTCCAGCTTTAATTGTCAAGACAAATTGAACGAGAAAGCACCATACACCTATTCTTGGGTAGGTGGAGCGAACTCGTGCAAGTATAACGTGTGTCCAAGAATAACCTTGCCGTTCATTGGCAAATTAGGGGCCACCACCTCCCGTCCTACTCCCCACGATCTATCTGCATAGGCGGTTAGCACAATAGATACATCCACTTTTGGTGCCATATCTCAAGTCCTCTCAGAATTCCCTCACAAAGTGCATACGCCCGCTCGCCGTCTTGAGATCAACCATGCCTTCTGTCTCAGTTCGCCTCTAGTTGATCGCAAGGAATGCGATTAATTTGAATCAGAATTGTGTCCGTTTATAAAAGATAACTTTCTGATTACTAGAAAAGCTTACAGAGGTTGCGAGTTGCGACTAGGGTTCACGTGTTTGTGTTTCTAAGTGTTCTTAGAGAATATCAAGCCAGTGTCTCTTCTAGTGTCTTTGCTATTTTCTTTTTTAATGCATGAATGTCTAACCTTATTTTTATGAGGGGGGAAGCTACCTATTTATACCCTTTTACGTAACGTAATGTTTATTTTTGTAAGTGGCCGGGTGTCGTGTAGATTTCTCTTATCTTCCCATTCGTTGAGAACTCAAATAATATCCTTAAATAATGGGACTTGGACAATGTGCAAACCAAATTTACTCAGACCACATTCTTGAGTTGGTTTGGGTTTGTGACAGCTATATTCTTTTTTCCTTTGGAGACATGTCATGCTCTAAACAGTAAATCTTCTAATCCTGATTGGTGATTGATGATGTCACATATGTCAACCCTATTTTAGGAATATTAATGAATTATTAAGTAATTTTTAATCTAGAAAATAATTCAGAAGTCCACTTATTGTCATTTCAAAACATAGATTTGATAGAACAAATAAAAAAAAAATAGATATAATTTCTCTCTATACATAAATTTAAATAGAATGAGAGTTAAGTGACTGGTGGGACAACGTGCATGGCCTGCCCTTACACAGAAAGAACAAATTAAGCAGAACACAATGGCACATGATAAGGCTTAATTTGATTTAATATTAGTCACTCTTTTTTCCGAAATATAAAAATGAAAAACTTAGTTATCATTGAGATTGAACACACTTTCCTTTATAATTATATAAAAACTAAATAAACAAGCCAGTGCTGCTAGCTTGGCAACATTATCAAACTGAAACAAATATTTTAAATTCCGATCCTTTCTGTCTGAACTATTCCTTTGGAGAATCTAACACTCCTTAAAGCAATTATAAATCTGAATATACGAAGCATTCAAATGACAAGGGCCTGAAACCATCTAATTCAATCAAGGAAATCAATTAATTGATGTTAGCTTATTATAAATATATTTCCTCTTTGTTACTTAACACTTTAGATTTTTAATATATCTTTGTCTCTAGGTAAAACTCATCCGCCTGCCTGAATATTATATTACAAGTGGATAGATATTCTAAATATAAATTCGTGTTGAGCCAAAATTAGTTGTCGCAACTAACAAATCAATAATTTAATCGCAAGTTGCATTATGTTTTTTTTTAATTAGTTAAAATGTGCTCCAAATTCTATTTCGAAGACGTATACATATCGACATTATTACCATAATACATTTCTATTGTTATTTGTATCCACTGATCAGGAATTGAAATAGTAAATCGAATAGGGTTGCAATTTGAGAGATTCAATTTCAAAATTAATACATTTGATCTGATTATATTGATGTTTCCTGCCCATCCATGCATCCCCTTATCTGAAACTCAAATAGATGCCCATGCCCTTTTCTTTCTGTTGAAACATCCATCTATAACACCAATGTAACGAAAAAACACTCCTATGTATTTGAATATTGAATGCCAAAATACAAATAAAGACCAACCCACAAGTATAAAAACCAAAAATCTACAACCTGGAAACTATAATGAATAAAACATCTTATGTGTGCCTATATATATTCTTGTATATATAATAAAATATATATATTTCATGAGAGTTTCATCCTCCAGCTACCTAGTAACAGTCAAATCATTGGAGGATACGGTATCGTGAGCTTCCAGAGAAAAATCAACATCCAAGTTCCTCATAGATGTAGGTTGGTTGTCTAGCGTTTGAGTGTGGAGTTTGACTCTCAAGCATCAGCACCACATTTGCCATATCCGGCTGTACATTGTAGATCTTGCACACATAACACCCTACATGAATGCATCTCAACACCTGACCAGAACATGAATCCCGAATGCTCCGATCCACTAGTTCCATTGCCTACCTTCATTCCAAGTGTCCATGCCTGAAATTATTCCTTTTTCTTTGTCACTCACAACTTCTACATATTAAGTATAACTAGAAAACAAATCAATCACTTACATATCCAATAGGTTAGAGATTCGGAGAGACGGAAGCTATTGTTCCTCTTGCCAGAAATGATCTCTAGTAATAACACCCCCAAAGCTGTATCCATCGACTTTACTGAAAATAGCCGCCCATTGCTATCAGGGGACATATAGCCACTGCAGTTGAAGACAAATTGTGAAATTCAGATAATCAAGTTCTGGTATAGTTGAAATCAGTATTATGTGGAATCATGCTATTACTTACTATGTGCAACAACTCGGATTGTATTGGCTTCATGTTGATTGCCCCCAAACATACAGCCATGCCAAAGTCTGAATCTTTGGGTTCATTTCTCGTCCAACAAAATGTTACTGCCCTTTAGATCTCGATGAATTATTCTAAGTCTTGAATCCCGATGGAGATGAGGAGCCCTCGCGCAATTCCTTCAATAATTGCAAATCGTTTTTTTCCAGTTTAGCAGGGCTTGCTTCTCTGTGTCTGACATGATGTTGATCAGAAAACAAACATGAATACGAGCGTAATGAATCATATAAACTAAAATATATTCAACTTTAGGTACATACCGAATAGAAAGAAATCCACTTTGTTTGGCATATACTCATAACTAGCATCATTCTTCCCCTTGAATGCAGCACCCCAGCAGTCTAACTAGATTTCTGTGTTGCAATTTGGCAATTAGTATAACTCATTTTAAACTCCTCTAAGCCTGGACAGATTCTTGAGCCTCTTCCCCGCTATTTCTTGTTCCTCGGGAAGCTTTCCTGGTGAAAAAAGAAATACAATTTTCTTTAGTACATTTCGCTCACCAACTATATAACATTTAACAACATGCTCAAGATAAAATTTACCTGGTAGACAGGACCAAATCCTCCCTGCCCAAGTTGTTTACTGAAAAGTTATGTAGCGATTGCTATGGTATTAAAATTGAACATTGGTAAATCAGCACCGTCTTGAGTTACATCCATAAGAATGAGCCGGTCCTAGATGTGTTGAGAATTCTTCATCCTGCTCGCATCCATGACTGCATATCGTCCCTCTTGCTCTTGCAACATGATAATGATGAGACTTTGTGCATAACTCATTGAAATAAAAGAGAAGAATTGGAAAAAAAAGAAAAACAGTTTAGAGATCATTAGCCAAGAACCTTTTATTCGCGCAATGACAGTGGAAAAATAATCTACCCAGTTTCCCGCTGATTTCCACAAAAGCCATAAAGTAAAGCCAAGAAGAATGATCCACCCACAGCAATTGATATTATTGCAGCATTGGATAATCTGCTACTGCCACCTATTTTAAATGAGAAACTAAAGGAATCAGATGCACATCACTGACTCTTTCATTATAGCACAAAACTATCTCTACGATTAAAGTTGTGCCAAGGTTTTTCATCATATTATGCCTAAACAGAAACAAATCACTAAATTAAACATAAAGGGATTTCCATGGAAAATAAGTAGAGACTAACAATAACAAACTTAATAGAGATGAAAGTTTACCAAATTCGAATGTGCAAGTCGGTGTGTAGTGTATTTCCACCGTCGTCATTCTGAACATCAATCAAATCCCCAACCCATAATGCACCCAATTCCATCAACATCCGCATAAGCATTACATGAACAATTCTGGAAACATTTGTCCTTGCAAGTTTCGGAATTCCCCACAGATACTACGGTGTCAAAATCAGGCAACTCATGCCCTTCAAATTTTTAAACCATCTGCTCCACCACTTTGCCCTGCTTCACAGTATTTCCTCCGGCACTGCAACTCATTCCTCCTAACACATCCACTCTACCAATTTCCCATATTCCATTGCTCCCCATCCCTCCTACAAGCCTTCCATACAACTGCATTTGGAACTATTTACCTTGCAAAACCCAAATCCCACAAAATTGTAAAGCCGCAATCGTTTAGCGGCTCTACCTGTACTCAGCCTTTCTGTTACCCTCATCCACTTTAGCTGCTCTTCGAATCCTCCCAGGTAAGACGGAACCTCAACAAATCAGACGAATTCATTTGGTTATATGAAAAGTACATGCTTCATCCGGTTCAGGAGATGATACTTGAACCCATATGAATTTGTTGAAGCAGCCAGAGAGGACCCGCGAAATATTCTGTCATCCCATTGCCACTCTCCACCGCCTTTTCATTGCTCCCACATCACTATCTGTGGCGCACCTTGAGCTGCACCTTGAGGATCACTCCCTTGAGTAGTTTCCGTTGAAGGATCAGAAGCCGATTTCCATGAAATGAAACACGTTTCTCTCATATTTCTAGTTAATTTAAGTCTCATGCCTGGTAGATACGAATCCGTTGGATTATCAAACTCGTCCAATAGGCCTTACCCATATCCAATGTTTTCACGGCTTGACAGAATAGATTCCGTCATTCCATAGATGGCAGCTGTGTTGTTTGACTCTATCGAAGCATTAAAGACCAAATAGAGTGTTATTCCCGTCTAAACCATCAAATTTCCACTGTCACCAATGGTTAAAGTTCCGTTTCCATTCGAGGACGTATTTCTATTGCAACCCATACAGGCGTAATTAACTCATCTTGTTATACCATATACCAACATATCTTAGACTAGAATTTCCAGTGCAAAGAATCCCAGTTTAAAGATTTCGGGGTGGAAATCAAGGCGTCATCGCCATCTTTTAAGACTCGCCTTTCGTGAGGGTGTTAGCGGCATGGCAAAAATAGCAAACGAACATACAAGAAAACGAAGGAAAAGAAGAAAACATCAACTTGGCTCTTGCAGATATTGTTCATTTCCCTGTATCTGAAAATGAAGTGAAAGGATACAGGGGAAGACAAAGATTTAGAAAAGAAAGGCTTAAGAATGTAAGAACCTCAAAGGATATTTCAAAGGTTGGCCATTAGTGTTTGGTCTAGTGAGAGAAAAAAGCAGACTTTAGAACAGATCGAATATAAGTGGTACTGCTGTAAGCAGAAAGAAATTTTGTAATGAGAGAAGAAGCTGTCAATGTTCTATTTTAACTATAAAAAGAAAAAGCCGAGTGCTGGTTAGGTATAATATTAAGAAAATTGAAACCCTCAGGCCGCAGACAGCATTGAGACATCTTTTTTCAAAAAGTTATCCCACGTTTTCTAGAATAATGATGTTAATTGAATGGTAATGTAGAAATCAGCAAGTTCGTGGCCTAGCAGAGCACACCTAAATAACAATCAATTTAAATATTATATTTTTCCTGGAAAATAACTATGGTGATGTGATTGTAAACAACTATTTGGATGCTTCCGTTTTAAGGTCTCGTTGTTAAATTATGAAAAATCGATAAGTTCACATGTGATGGCAAAGAAATTATAGCACAGCCAATTGTTTCTCATCTGACTCTGCAATTAATGTAACACGGGACGAATTTGATTCGAGTAGGAATATAGACAGTAATCATTTTAAGCAAACATTTTCTTTTTTTTTTTTTTTTTTTCCTAAAGGATGAAGATTTAAAATAAATATTGCTTTTAGAAAGAATCAAACTTTAAAGCTCCATAATAAAAAAAAGCAAAGAGAAGAAATAATATTTGACTTGGGAGGGCAATAGTAAACATCATTCATTTGTAATTTGCAACCAAAAAAAAAAAAAATGTGGGCAAGTTGAAGTGTTTTAGGTAGTATATATGGCTGCTCAACAGTTCAAGAACACCCATTTGAACTTGGACGGCTTGAATTTGGACCATTCCATACCGATGTGGACTTTCGAAGAAGAAGAAGAAGTTAGAAAAATATATGAACAAAAAGACACTTGAGACAATTCTTGTTGCATTAGTTATGACGAAAGGACAAGATACGTTGTCTGGACGGAAATTAGGTGGGGAGGACTGTGTGTCAAGCCCCGTATTTGGACTTTACTGTATGTCATGTCCAATGAGAGAATCAGGGGACCCAGGTCAATTCATATATGATGGATGAACAGTAGGTGTTGTCTTTATGTCTTTATATGTAGTTGTATGTTTTTTCTAGTTAGAAAATAATCTATCAGTAGTACTTTGTTTTGGATGCGTCTTATTATAATTCTTGCTTTATGGTTTTGATTTAAAAAACAGTACTAGAATCTAATCTTGATTTCAATATCGCA
Source organism: Pistacia vera (assembly GCF_008641045.1). Classification (NCBI taxonomy): domain Eukaryota; kingdom Viridiplantae; phylum Streptophyta; class Magnoliopsida; order Sapindales; family Anacardiaceae; genus Pistacia; species Pistacia vera. Next base: position 184,269 of record NW_022196457.1, read on the forward strand.
CTAAAGTTAACATTAACAAAAAAAAAAATAATAGATGTAAGATGAAGATTTCACACTGCCCAAAACAAACAAACAGATGAGGGCAAGTGTACATACAACTTTTGATGAATATAGAAAGAGTCGATGTGATGGAATAGGTATCACACAACTAGCGTATAGTAGATGCATCACATCCGATCTCGTGAACGCCAATGTAAGTTTAATAATTCAAGTCATTGCTACTGCACAAATTAACAACCCAAACGAACAACTTCCTTCACGAGTGTGATAGTGTATTGGACGGGGAGTGAGTTATTTGCAGCTAAACAAATGCTTAGCGATTATATATTATTATCAAGCATAGAATGTAAGCCTATCTGCATCTCAGTGAAGCAGGTTGCTTTGGAGTAAAACTATCTCATTATCAAATTTGCCTGCCGAAAATAAGGATCACATTTAAACATTTCAATCGATCAGAGGCCGCCGAATTTAAGAAGCCAAAATGTCACTCCTTCAATACCGACCTAAAAAGTAACTATGAGGTACAAGATGAATGTAAGCAACGAAAAGGCTGATCAATCACATATCAAAATCATTTTCATTTCTGTACTGATGATACTAATGACAATAAATATCAATAACACAAATCACATATGCCGCAAAATTAATATATAAAAATAAAAAAATGTCAAAACAGGGGTTACAAATAACGGCCTTCCAAACACTTAACCAACTTAACCCCGAAACACAAACCTGGATCTCCAGAATAACCCAGTCATGGCGGTAAACAAAGGGTAATTCCCAACGGGGAAGGATACCGATTGGCGAAGGAGATATCGCATGCATGGACTCCAAAATTAGAATTGATGATCAAGTTGTTTTCCTATCCGATGGATATTTATATTTCCAATCAAAATTGTAATGGGTGTTATATAACCCAACCAGTACTTTTTGAGGGCAACAAAACATACACACAGAAGAACGTTAACCTGATGACAGAGCGCAAGTGTACGAATCACAAGTAATAAGGATGAAAACAATGTAACCCAAGAAAACTACTACTACCAATACCAAACTAACATATCTTATTACATTAACTAATCAGATCCTTAAGAAAAATGTACTAATATAAAATAAAAGTACAAATTATCAAAACTGGTTGAAAATCAAACGGGGCATAGACCACCAATTAATCTTGCGTTAACAATTATGTTAACCAATTAAGTTATCTAAAGGTCAAATTCCCTAATCTGCTAATTTCTCTCGAACAATACCGAATAATCCTATCACAACCCAAAATACTCAAAGTAGATTGAAGCTAAGAGATCAAAGTTTTATGGATTTACTACAACCTAGATCGGATAACCTTCCAGCGCTGGCCAATTAGGGTTATTAACCGAATAATAGGTCACTCGATCACCCTAACAAAAACACTCTTGGCCAAGAATTGAAAGAATTCGTACAATAATAAAACAAAACTAAAAACAATAATAAAAATCAATGCATACAAAATTGGGCTACACTAGCCCTGAAAAGATGGATTACTTTCAAAAACACTTGTATTAATAACATGAGTAAAAGAAGAAATAGAAAAACTCTCAATTGGCGAACCAAAACTCAAGAATCATCTCAAAGAGGGGCAATCTCTTTCTTTCCAATCTTTTCCAAAACTAGCTAAGCCATATATATATTCGGGTAGAGATGTGATTAGGAGAAATTCTATCAAAACAAAGCAAAAGAAACTCGGACGGCTACACAGGCCTAAAGCCAAAGTGGTATCACTGTACCGACACAAATTGTTGTGCAATGATCGCTCCCAAACGAGCTGTCTTAGAATTCAACAAAGTAATCACACAAGAAGTAGATCTTTGAATCACTTTCCAAGCCAACATAATCATCCAACTAAGGCACAACTCCACAAACAAAGAAATTCTAGTATTCAAATTTCATTTTCAAAGCACATAGAACCACGACTGCGCTGATTCGTTCGGTTCCCAACGGCGTCCATTTCTGGTGCGAAGGATTGCGGTTGATCTTCGAAGATCATTTAGAACCAGTATTAGTTAAGAGCAAGCGTTAAATGAAAGGAGTTACTCAATCAGTAAACTATGGCAGTCATTAAAGAGCGATATAGAATAAACCCAATTCGAAGGTTAACGATGTTGGGGTAGCAAATATCTTAAATACTACTAAACATGTATTTTACGCTCTTTACTGGAAGAGTGAAGAGCGACCAGAGACCGTCTACACTCTGTTCGCAACACCAATATCAACAGTGATGTAGGTTTTGCACTAACGAAACTGAACCACTGTAAAAATCTTTCTTTGCTCTTTGGTTTTATATAGATTGCTGTTCGTATACATTGTCTTATCTCATCGTGTGATCACTCAAGATTATGCAAGCATTTGACAGGTTCTAATGCTGTCAGAACGATGAAATCTACTTGGAATTATCGATGGATGTTGAGCTATGGCAATCTTGACAGAGAGACATGTAAACTAACGTGAATACTTGGGGACACCGGTGTGGTGTTTGTCATAGGCACTTCGACTCTCAAGTCACAAGCTCTGTTTCAAAATCTAAAAGAAATAATACATCAGAAATAACCGTGAACGTTTTTAAGTCAATATTCAAATGAGAACCTCGGATACTGTAAATATTTTCTAGTCAATAGGTAAATGGAGTGTTGGTTTACAAGCCAGAGAATACAAAGGAAAAGAACGCAAGTATTTGGTTCTTCTGAGAGACAACTTTATTAGAGATTTTTTTTTTTTTTTTTTTGTCAAATGTTTTTCACGGTATAAAAACATTTCATTAACTTCATCAAAGATTATATACAAACATATGACATCATCATATACATCACATACATAGTCACTTTGCAAAACATTAAATGCTAACCTAAACTGTAGAGATATTTATTCAATATTATCATAGAGTCATACATTGTTAACAACTACAAAATCTGTTAGACTAAACATCCCTAAAAGTCGGCTAAACCACTCCAGGTACTTGACCAACTCTGACCCCTTCTAGGCCAGCTCTGAATCATCGACCTTTTTCAGGTCGCATAATGCTTCTGACTGCATGCTCATTTGGTCGCGTGGATTTCTTCTTGTATCGCATCTAGGTCGCATTACCTCCTGGTCACATCTTCTAGACCACATGCCCTTTAGGTCACATGCTATTCAGATTGTTACCGATCACATCTACTTCAGCTCACTTCCATCTTATCTTGCACATTTGATCGCAAGCTTTAGATTGCATAGCCTTTAGATCACTTCTCCATGTTTAATAGACAAAATTTTACTATCCTTGCAAGTACACGAATTGCAATCGTAGTAAAGTGCAAAAGTAAGGGTTGATCCCTATCACAACCCAATGTAATCGTGGGCACAGCTGGGCTGGGCTCGCCCCAGGCCCACTATCGTGAACACTTTACTCAGTCATTCTCCCTAGGGAGCTCCAATCCTGTTTATAAATAAGAAGGACGGATCACTACATATGTGTATAGATTACAGAGAGCTGAATAAGATGATAGTGAAGAATAAATACCCGCTACCTCGAATAGATGATTTATTTGATCAGTTGAAAGGAGCAGCAATATTCTCCAAGATTGATTTGAGGTCAGGGTATCATCAGGTAAGAGTGGCCGAGCAGGATATAGCTAAGACTGCCTTCCGTACAAGGTATGGGCATTATGAGTTTGTAGTGATGCCGTTTGGCTTAACTAATGCCCCAGCGGTTTTTATGGATTTGATGAACAAAGTATTCCATGACTGTTTGGATCAGTTTATAGTAGTGTTCATTGATGATATTCTAGTTTATTCCAAATCGAGAGAAGAGCATGATGAACATTTGAGAATAGTGCTGCAACGGTTAAGGGAAAAGCAGTTGTATGCTAAATTTTCTAAGTGTGAGTTTTGGCTCGACCAAGTAATATTTCTAGGCCATACAGTGTCTAAGGAAGGGATTTCAGTAGATCCGAGTAAGGTGAAGGCAATCCTTGAGTGGCAGAGACCGAAGACAGTAAAAGAGATCAGAAGTTTCTTAGGCCTAGCAGGTTATTACAGATGATTTGTTGAAGGGTTCGCCCAGTTGGCTAAACCATTGACAGCTCTTACCAAGCAGAAAACTCCTTTCATATGGTCAGAAGCTTGTGAGGAATGTTTCCAAGAGTTGAAAAAGAGGTTAACGTCAGCTCCAATGTTAGTGCTACCACATGAAGGTGTAGATTATGGCATTTATACAGATGCCTCTTTGCAAGGACTTGGGGCGGTGTTAATGCAGTTAGGTAGGGTGATAGCATATGTCTCTCGGCAATTGAAAGAGTATGAGACAAGATACCCTATGCATGATTTAGAGTTGGCAGCCGTGGTCTTTGCCTTAAAGATTTGGAGGCATTACCTTTATGGTGCAAAGAGTAACATTTACACTGATCATAAGAGTTTAAAGTACTTCTTCAATCAGAAAGAGCTGAATATGAGACAGAGAAGATGGTTAGAGCTGGTTAAGGATTATGAATGTGAGATCAAGCACCAACCAGGGAAAGCCAATGTAGTAGCCGATGCCCTGAGTAGAAAAGTCTATTTATCTCGACTCACCAAGCAGAAAGAACTAATAGAAGAGTTATGTAGAGAATAGATCGAAGTGATTCCGTGAAGGATTGCTAGGTTAGAAATTCAGTCTACTTTATTGGAGGAAGTTAAAGAAAAGTAAGTGGCTGATGAGTGGTATTAGAGATTAGTGCAGCAAGTGCTTGAGGGCAAAACAATGGAGTTCCACTTAGTTGATGGTGTCCTCTATTTTAGAAATCGGTTGTGCATTCCTCTGAACGATGAGTTGAGAAAGAGAATTCTTTTGGAGGCTCATGACACACCGTACACTGCTCATCCTGGAGCAACCAAGATGTATCAAGATGTAAAGACAGGCTACTGGTGGCCAGGTATAAAGAGAGATATTACAGAGTTTGTAGCTAAATGTTTGACTTGTCAACAGGTGAAAGCAGAACACCAAAGGCCGTTAGGGTTACTTCAGCCACTTAGTATTCCAGAATGGAAATGGGAGAGTATTTCGATGGATTTTATCACAGGTCTCCCTAGAGTATAGAGAGGTTATAATGTTATATGGGTGATTGTGGATAGATTAACTAAGTCCGCCCATTTTCTTCCAGTAAAGGAGAGTACCACTTCAGATCAGTTGGCTCAGATCTATATGAGAGAGATAGTCAGGTTACATGGTGTGCCCAAGATTATAGTGTCAGACAGAGATTTGAGATTTGTCTCAGCTTTCTAGACTAGTTTACAAAGAAATTTGGATACCCGTTTGGCATTCAGTACTGCCTATCATCCTCAAACGGATGGCCAAACAGAGAGAACAAATCAGGTATTTGAGGATATGTTGAGAGCCTGTTGCATGGATTATAGAATGTCATGGCATGAAATGTTACCTTTGGTAGAGTTTGCCTACAATAATAGTTATCAGTCTACAATTAAGATGGCGCCTTACGAGGCTCTGTATGGTAGGCGATACAGGTCTCCACTACATTGGGATGAGATAAGTGAAAAGGATGAGTTGAGTACCGCTCTTGGGCTAGAGGTGACTCAAAAAATGATAGAGAATGTAAGATTAATTAGAAAAAGAATGAAGCAAGCCCAAGATCGACAGAAAAGTTATGCCGATTTGAAGAGAAAAGAAGTGGAATTTCGGGTGGGAAATGTTGCCTATAGATTGGCACTACCACCTAGTATGGACAAGGTGCATGATGTTTTTCATGTCTCAATGTTGCGAAAGTATGTAAGTGATCCCTCCCATATCCTGAGTGTAGAGAACATTGAGTTAGCAGAGAACCTTGTGTATGAGGAACGTCCAGTACAAATTCTAGATCGAAGGATTAAAGAGCTTCGGAACAAGAGTATTCCGCTAGTGAAGGTCCTTTGGAGGAATCACAAAGTAGAAGAAGCGACATAGGAGGTAGAACGAGACATGCAGAATCGCTTCCCGGAGTTATTTGTGTGAATTTCGGGGACGGAATTCTTTTAAGGGGGGAGATTTGTAACGACTCACTTGAGGTATGTAGTTACAATTTGCTATATTGTTTAAATGTTCATTGATTCAGCTTTAATTGAGTTTGTATGTTGAGTTGGTTGAGTGTTTGTGTTGAAATTGGTTGAAACTTGAGGAATTTTGGAAGAACAGTCTTCGCCGCGGCGACGTTGGCTTTGTGTATGGCGGTGTCGGCTCTGTATTTTTTCGTCGGGGCGACGGAAGTTTCTTCGCCGTGGCGACGAGCCGACTAAAATGTGTATTGAGTTTCTAGAGAATTCTTTCTATAGGGGTAAAATGACCATTCTACCCCTAATTAGCAGGAAAAGTGGGGAGTGAAATGTAAGAAAATTTCATGGAGAATAGGTTAGTGTGGGGGTGTGAGTGTAATGAATCAAAGGATATAGATGGAATTTCTAAGGAAGAGCAAGGGCAAATTGGGAAAGGATGGTTATTATATGAGCTAAAAAGGGTTAAGTGAAATAAACCCTTCATTTCATCCATTTCCACCGCCATACCCATTCTCTAAATTCTCTAAATTTTCCTTTCAATTTTCCCAAGATTTCTAAGGGGTTTAAGAGAGCTTTTGAGTAATTTTGAGTAGAGATTTCATCTAAAGCATCCTAAGGTAAGGATTCTTGCTTTAGATGTGAGTTTGCTTATAGCTGTTGTATTGAAGTCATATATGGTTGTTATTGCTATTGTTGTTTTGAGTTGTAGAGAGAAGACAAGACAACAAGGGGAAGGAAAAGTGCTAGAGAAGTCACTTTTTCACAAAGTAAGTAAATCCAACCAAGTTAAGATTTGAATAAGTTTTTGAGTAGAGATTGAGTAGAGATGTATACATGTATAAATATGTATTATGCTTGTTGAGAAATTGAGTTGAGATGAGATTCTATTTTGTGGTTGTTGGATACACTTCATGTATGAGAAGTGTTTTAATGTGTATTGAGAAATGGAAATTGAGATGAAGTTTGAGAGATTTTGTGTAAACCTTTTTTTGAAGTGCTTTTCTTGACAGGGATTATGGCTATATGAGGGAGTTTTCTCCAATTTTGGATGGCTAGAGAATGAAGTAGAGTAGTAATTATAGTAGAGTTTTTGTATGCACATGAGTTGTTTGATGAAATGCCTAAGAGAAATATGAGCATGAGTTGTGAACCTTAATTCTTGCAACATTGCATATTGGCATTTCCTAAATGCATTAATGAGCATAAATCATCCATGTGCATTAGTTGTGCATTGAGTAATAGCTTGAGAGAGAGTGGAGAATTTTAAGTATAAGCTACACTATGAGTAATAGTTTGAAAAAGAGTAGAGAATGTTGAGAATAAGCAACTCTAATAATAAAGCGAAAGAGAGATTGAGCACTAGAGAATAAAAGAGAGAAAAGTGCTAAAGAAAAGAATAGAGTAGGTTGTGCGATGGGGAACCTGTGAGTAATGGGTAGAGTATTCCCGCATATACGCCACATTGAGAGAGACATGAGTATGAGGGAGAGAAGTGGTGTAGCCCGTGAGAGTGCATGCGGATGAGGGCTATACCCGAGAGTACCCGAGAAATAGACTATATACTCACATGCCCAAGGGTTCCGAATCCATGCATAACTGAGTTCAATTGGCTAGAATGAGTAGAAGCCACGGAGAGCGGGAGCGAGTCCTGGTCGTGCCTCCGGTAAGATGAGGCCGTGACTTCCAAAAGAGTTTTGAGAAAGAGAAAAAAGAGACGAGAAAGAGAAAATAAAGAGAAATATAAAAGAGAGAGTAAATGAGAATTGTAAGGAAAGAATTAGAGAGAGAGAGTTACGGGGATAGATGAGTAGAGAATTTACTTACTAAGCATTAGTTGTGCTCACCCCGTTGTTTCCTATGTTTTTGCAGGATCTAGGTGAGGATACAGTCGGATGGGCGTTTTTGATACTTTTGTACATGATACAACTTTTTGTATAAAGAATGTATATGTTTAATAAAAGAAAAATTTTGGGCCCAACTTTTATGCTATCTCACATGTATTTTTACTATGTATATTTTAAAAGAATATGAGTAGAATGGAGTCATTATAATCCCATAGAGACTGTAAGCACTATAGTAATTCTAATGACTATGCCTTGTGAAAATAACTAAAATGAAATTAAGAAAACACATAAACAATATTAAAAGACTCTAAATCTAACTATCTACAGAAAAACTTGTTAGAGTAGATGCCATAGAGCCAATCAATTATTGTAAAATTGACTCTATAATAAATGTTTATTTATCAATAAAAGACATATTCTTCTATATCGTGTATGTAATGATATATATCCTTAGGATAGTAGAATCGTGACGAGGGTATCAAGTGTTTCAAATCTTCATAGTGAGAACCCTGTGATCACATATGGTAGCCATTCTAGAAAAGCCTGTAGCCCTAGTCTTATTCTGATCAAGGACACAGATAATACAGTAAGGCTATCATAGTGTTGAACGACCCTGTCGAAAGGCAGTGACTAATCTCACTTGTCAAGGTTGTTTGCCGACAACCTGGTGTAACGCATGGGTGCTTGCTAGAGGTAAGTTCACTGGACAGACCCACCAGAGGATTCCATATGGATGGTAACTCTAGTGTCTATGGAATAAATCCTCTAACGGATGGTGGTGTATGTGATCCTTAGACTTGAGATCACCAGAGTGTAACAACTGCTGTAAACTAGTACAATGCATGCATAATAACAATAGAAAATGGGCCCAAAACTTTTCTTTTTATTATAAGTACTAAGTCTTTTATACACAAAGAATATCATTTACAGAAAACCATTTTAAAAGACCAAAAACAGGGAAACAGTGTAGCTATTGCTCCTCGCTTGCCGACGCCCCTCCGACTGCACCATCACCTAGATCCTGCATCCACCAAGAAAAATAACGGGGTGAGCACAAAATAATGCTCAGTAAGTAAAACCCTCTATCTGTTTATCCCCGTATGTATTTCTTTTAATTCTTTCCTCACACTTTCTGTTGTTTCCTACTAACCGTCATGGCCCCATCTTACCAGAGGCACGGTCGGACGGCGTTCACACAGCACCATCTCACTCTTCATGACTGTCGGGTGGAGTTCACATAGCACCAACCCGTTCTTAGTGACCACTGAGTGGGGATCACAAAGCACCTACCCGGTTTTCATGACTATCGGGTGGAGACCACAAAGCACCAACCTGTTCCTAATCACTGTCGGGTGATGATCACAAAGCATCATCCCACTTCTAATAAATGTCGCTTGATGACCACAAAGCATCAACCCCTTTCTAATAACTGACCGGGTGACGATCACAAAGCATCCACCGGTTTCTACTACCTATCGGGTGATGATCACAAAGCATCAACCAATTTCTAATGGTTAGTCGAGTGATGATCACAAAGCATCAACCCGATTCTTATAACTGTCGGGTGATGATCACAAAGCATCAACCCATTTCTACTACCCTTCTCAGTCATTCTACTTTAGCACTTCTCATTCTCTCTACCCTTAGAGTAGTTGTATCCACAAAGTTCTCTACTCAAAGAGCAAGTGCATACACAAAGTTTTCTACTCTTTCTTAGGTCACTTCTCAATGCACAATTAATGCCTATTGATGGTTCATCTCCACTAATGCACTTATGAATTGCCAACATGCAATGTTGCAAGAATTAAGGTTCACTACTCATAATCAAACCTCTATTAGGCATTTCATCATACAACTCAAGTGCATAATAAAACTCTAGTATAACAATAATTCTAAGTCTTTCTCTAACCATCCAAAATGGGGAAAACCCATTCACATAGCCATAAATCCTGTCAAAGAAAGACACTTCCAAAAAGGATTCCTCAATATCCTTCAATTCCATCTCAAACTACCTTCCCAACCCACATTTCACTTCTCATATTTTAATTGGATAAACAATCACAAAGCACTAGAAATCTCCATTTAAGGCTCTATAACATGGCATATAACATGGCATATAACATGTATACAACATACATACATAATTGCTATCAAAACCCTAACCAAGAAAATTCTCAAATCTCAACTTGGGTTGGGATTTACTTACCTTGTTATGGAGAGATTTCACTAGCTCTTCCTTTCACTTGGTTTGCTTGACTTTTTCTCTACTCTTAAACAAATGAACAAAAACCCTCAATAATCAAATATATTCAAAAACTCACAAAGCTTCACAACCAAAGTAAGAATTCTTACCTTAGGGTGCCTTAGATTGATTTTCTACCCCAAATCACTCCAAAAGCCCTTCAAAACTCCTTGATCAAAAGAAAGAGAAATTGAGAGGAAGCAAGAGAGGAGAGTGGCGATGGAGAAGAGGAATGAAGGGTTTTGGAATGACTTAATTCCTTTTAATGAAATTTATACACAAGCCTTCCCATTTTGCCCTCACTCTTCTTTGGGAATACTATCTATATCCTTTGATTCATTACAAACACACCCCCATAACAACATATTCTCCAGGAAAATTCCTTACATTTTACTTCTCACTTTTCTTACTAATTAGGGGTAGAATGGTCAAATTGCCCTTAGGGAAGAAAATATCTAAACTTAACAAACAATTTGGTTGGCACGTCGCCGCGGCGAGGAAGATTTTGTCACCACGGCGAAACTGTCTAGTAGCTTCCCCAGTGGCTTCCACACCTCTTCGTTGCCCCGGCAAAGACTGAAACACTAAACTTCTTCTATTTTCAACCAATATCAAGGCAAAAGTTCAACCTATCACTTAAAGGCCAATTGAACAATAATGAATCAACTCAAAAAGAGCAAAAGAAGAAGCATTAACTACGTACCTCAAGTGGGGCGTTACACGGAGCGCTTTGTGCACCAGTTGGTGTAGTTTGACACTAGCCCAACGTAGTTCTATTCAGAGCTATCAATACTGTAGTGATTGGCTACATTGAGAATTGTATCGAGACTATGGTGGATCGACAAAGGATTCATCACTCCTGGGTATAGGAGAAGTTATCTCACTGGGTAATTCAGTAAATGGCAATGACACTAAATCTGTGGCCATAGTGAGATTGAGCTGATGCTAAATCCAATTTAATATTCCTGTTATTGGTCTAGTAACTGAATACAAACATGTCGAGAATATCCGAGTTTGACACTATTTCTGTACCTCAATCTTGATGAGATAATAGTTGATGAAAAGATTTGATTGCACGATAACCATATCATTGACAGGCTATGGTTTCGCTGAATCTGAATCTATCGGGTGGCCATGATGCCTTGCTAGGGGCCAATCTTGGTCTGTGTATAGTGAGACGATTAATTGGTGTTAATCGCAATACTACACACTGCCGATATGATGAGAAGCCTACGAGTCACACACTTAGAAGATAATTTAAGAATCAATTTGTGAGAATGATATTTTTGTCTTTTAGGATGAAAGGGCATTTTGGTAATTTCACAGTGTAATTAAATTTGCTAAGGTTATTGCTTGTATTTAATTTTAATATTAAAATTAAATTAGTGAGATTAAATTTAAATATATCTTTGTATATATTTAAATGAATTATTATTATTAATTCAATGTTAATATATTATTGTATATTAATTGATTTTAATTATAATAATAATTAATTAATTATAATACCATAAAGGGTGTGTTTGGTTGCAAGGGTAAACTAGGGTTGGAGCTCATGGCTATTCCTAAGTGGAATAGGGTTTTAATTGTTGCATTATATAAGTGCAACTTAAAATTAAAACAATAAAGAATTATTCATTCAATTAAAACCCTAGCCACCCTATCTCCCCCTCTCTCTCTTAAGAAGAAAACTTTTCTTGTTCTTCTTGCTTGATTCTTGAAGCTCTTGATTGTTCTAGCAAAATAATCAAGGGTTCTGCGAATTATCTTCATGTGGATTTCCGTGAGTGCAATCCTACTTTGGATCAATTGGAGAAAAATCACGTGAATAATATACTGTGAATAGTAACAGTGAACAGTACCATTAACAGTGTTCCTGTCCGAAATTAGAGATATTCGAAGGAGCCTCCAAACGTACGTAAGTTTTGTAATCCTTGAATGTATTTACTTTATACAGATTTTTGTTTATAAACATGTAAATGGTATAATCTATACTCGGATCTAGGCAAAGAAAGGTAATTGATTTACTGATTGAATTTTTGTTTTTCGCTGCGTATGGTCGATCAATTAGTTACAGTGGTATCAGAGCCTCAGGTATTAGATTATATTGTTTAATTGATGTTTGATAACATGTTAATGCATGATTTGAAGTGTTTTTTAAATCTGGAAAATTTTTTTAAATTGAATGTCTTAATTAATCAATTGATTAAATAATGTGTTGATTGAAAGTGTATTGGTTGGTTGGTATCCTAGTCAAATGTTTAAGCATTCGATTTGATTTGGATCTGTGTCATTATGTGAAAAATTGTAAAAGACGTTACTGTGTCTGATTCACTACGAAATAACACTTCGCCGCGGTGAGATGCAAAAAGTGAATCTGGCCACTGAGAAATAAACCTTCGTCGCGGCGAAATTCTAGAAAAGTAGATCTAGCTGCGGCATAAAACTCTCTGGAGCGATTTGTGTTTTCTGGAAGTTCACGATCATCGCGGCAAAATAAAACTTCACTGTAGCGACCATGTGTGCATGAACTTCGTTGGGGCGAAGAATTTCTTCATCATGGCAAGAAACCTACTGTTCTGTTTTTGCTTTTCTTTTTTTGCATAGGGGCTAAATTACAGTTTTTTGAACCTTTAAAGCCAATATTCATTATGCACGTTTAAGGTGGTAACTTGATAATTCAACCCACCCCAATTCAAAAATTGATTGTTTTTTAATGTATGCAATGTTCTTGTTTGATAATTGCATGGTGCCCGATACACGAACCTTAGACCTATTGTTTATTGTTTATTAGGTTTGTTTGTAATTTTTATAAACAAATAGGACCTGCATGTCCTGCCTCTCTCTCTTAAATCTCCATGTATTTCTTTTCCTCATCTCACTCCCCTCATATGTAACGCGAGGTTTCTATTTTATTGATGTAAATTAGAATAGGTTTTTTATTATAAAATAATTTGTAATGATCGTGAAGAAGAAACGAAGGAGCTATGAAGAGGAATAACTTGAAGATCCAAGATTTATTTTTAACCCCTAGGTTGACCCACCGATTCCTCTAGGCTTGAGGAAATTGGTTTTAGTAGGCCATGTATTGCACGTTTTATTTTGTTTAGAATGCATGCTGAGCTTGAATGTTCAATAACATGTCAAACAATGACATTCTAAAAAAGATAATAATCTAGTGAGACATTAAATAAAAACCTTCAAATAAGATATATTAAGCCACGTATGCCTTCCATCACCATGGTTTTAATCAAACCACTGTTTGTCAGAACCTTGTTTGCCATAGTGAAGGATACACTTCTACTAGTGGGAGGTTAAAATTCATTGGAGTTTTCCTTAATGATGATGGGTCGACTTAAAATGACAGTTTTGCTTGTTCGCCACAACGAAGGTTGATAAACACATCATAGGCATAGTAGAGAAGTACACATGTTGAGTGTACGTGGCGACATGTAGTGTCCACTCTACTGATACTGGGAATCACACTTGGGGACGATGGCTAGGGCGTTGGATTGTGTGATTGGCTTGTTGGCTTACTTCACATTTGAGGTTGGTAGTGGGAGCTATCAACTAGTGTGGATTAAGTTTGTTGGCCTACCTAATCAACCCATTTTGGCTTGTTCGCCTCATCAAAGGTTTGAAATGGGCTAGATGGGATCTCAATCCACTAGTAAAGCCAACAGGGGTTCTCGAGTTAATAGTGAGGGCTATTGGCTTGAGGAAAATAGTGGGAGTGTTTTTTAATAAAAGACCATATTAAGAAATAATAAACATTATATTGACTTTACTTTTTTGAATTATAGATTCACTTAAAAATGAGCATTATGAAACTGCAACCGATAATCGAGAAAGAAAATAGGTTGGATGGATCCAATTTCTCATACTGGTATTGTAATCTTCGGATTATACTTAAGTCCGAAAAGAAATTGTATATCCTTGATAAGCCATACATGGCTGAGCCTGATCCTGATGTCACTCAGGAAGTAAAGGATACTTATCAATAGTTCTTTGATGATGTTGATGGTGTTCAATGCTTGATGTTAGCATCAATGACACTAGTGCTGCAAAAGCAGCATGAGAATATGGATGTTGTTGTCATTATTCTACACCTCAAGGAGCTTTACGAAGGGAATGCTCGACATGAGAGGTACAAGGTGTCAAAAGAACTATTTGGAAGTTGCCTGACCGAGGAAGCCCAAGTTGGCCTTCTTGTGCTCAAAATGATCAAGCACATGGAGAGGCTTGAGACTTTGGGGTTTCAATTAGATGCAAAATTATAAGTGGATTTAATTCTGCAATCCTTGCTTGACTCTTATGCACCGTTTATAATGAACTTTAATATGAACGCTATGGTGAAAACCCTGTTGGAGCTTTTGAACATGCTAAGGACTACAGAGCAGGACTTGAAGAAGTCCAAGCCTGTTTTACTGGTAGCTACCAGTAAAGGAAAGGGTAAGGGCAAGGGAAAGGCCAAGGCCAATCCCAAGCCCAAGCCCAAAGGATAGGATGCTCTCAAGCCTGCGAGTGGCATTGGGAAAGGTGGGAAGGTAGTCTGCTTCTATTGTGACAAGCCTGGCCACTAGAGGAAGCACTGCAAGGCTTTCCTTGCAAACAAGAAGAAGTCAGATGCTTCGACTTCAAATATGTTTATGATTGAGATTAATTCTCTCCTTCAACATCTTAGGTTGTTGACACAGGATGTGGTACTCACATTTGTATTGATGTGCAGGGATTAAGGCAGAGTAGATTGCTTGCCAAGGGAGGTGGACCTACGAGTTGGAAAAAGAGCACATGTGACTACATTAGCTGTAGGGACTTATTGTTTGTCTTTGCCTTCGGGTTTATTATTAGAACTCAAAGACTGTTATTTTGTACCTGCGATTTCTAGAAGCATTACTTCAGTATCCGTTTTTGATAATATAGGATATCGTTTTGAGATTTCTAATGGATTGTTGTCCTTTAGTTTGAATGGTATTTTATTTGGAATTGCAAGGTTATATAACGAATTATATGTTCTTGATTTGAACAATAAGGGGCGCGTTTGGCTTATTATTTATTCTCATATTCTGAAACCGATTATTTGAATAGTGTTTGGCTTATTATTCACACAATTGAATCTTGAAAAACGATCCTAACATGTATTTGACCGTTAAGAATTTTTGCAGCTTTTTTTTTCTCTTTCTCATTTTTTTTTTTTTCATTTTCTCATCTTCTTCACTACATCATGTATTTGACCGTTTGACTTTTTGCAGGTTTTTTTCTCTCTCTCTCATTTTTATTTTTTATTTTTTCTCATCTTCTTCACTGCATCATGTATTTGACCGTTTGACTTTTTGCATCTTTTTTTTTTTCTCTCTCTCATTTTTTTTTTTTCATTTTCTCATCTTCTTCACTGCATCAGTGCTTCACCACGTTTATAAACTTCTTCTTCTTCCATCCAACTTCTTCTCCACCTGCAAATACCAAACATAACGCATCCAACTTCTACTCCATCTGCAAATACCAAACAAAGCACATCCAACTTCTTCTCCACCTGCACCACCCAATATTCATTGTGAACCACCCACAACAGCAGATCTATCCCACACTAATATTCACCGTGAACCACCCACCACCAGATCTGTCCCACACTAATATCCACCGTGAACCACCCACCACCCTTAACCCATAAAATGTTTAATATTATTAAAATGTTAATTGATAAGTTATATATATAATAATACATTATTTTAACAAAATGCACCAAAATATTATATTAATAAATCATTTATAAAAAAATATATCAATCAAATATTCAACACAAATATTAAGGTAAAAATACTCTACCAAACATATATTTTTCAAATCCTATTCTCATAATCATAACCCTACTCAACTATCCAATATTATTCCAAAAATCCTATCTAAAATAATAAACCAAACGCACCCAAGGATATTCTCAATGTTGAAACTAAGAAAGCTAAACATACAAGACCATACATACCTCTAGCATTGTAGATTGGGTCATGTTATCAGACCTGCATTGTAAAACTTCAAAGGGATGGAGTTTTGGACCCTTTTGACTTCCAGTCATTTGAGGTATGTGAGTCATGCCTTTTAGGCAAGATGACCAAGTCACCTTTCACAGGACAAAGTGAAAGGGCTACTGAACCATTAGGCATCATCCATAGTGATGTATGTGGTCCACTAACAGTTAAAGCCAAAGGTGGATATTCCTATTTCATCACATTTACTGATGATTTCAGTAGATATGGTTATCTCTACCTTATGAAGCATAAATCTGAAGTCTTTGATAAGTTCAAAGAATTCATGAATCAAGTACATAATATGTTAGGCAAAAGTATTAAAGCTCTTCGGTCAGATCGAGGAGGTGAATACTTAAGCTTAGGGTTTTCTGAATACCCGAAGGCATGTGGGATAAGATCACAACTCACCCCTCCGTATACACCCCAACACAATAGAGTGTGTGAAAGGAGGAATAGGACCTTACTTGACATGGTTAGATCCATGATGAGTTTTAGTGATTTACCTGCATCATTTTGGGGTTATGCCCTAGAGACTGCAACTCATGTTTTGAACTATGTGCTGTCAAAGTCTATAGAAAAGACTCCATTTGAACTATGGAATGGGTGAAAGCCCAATTTTTCTTATCTAAGGATTTGGGGTTGTGGAGCTTATGTCAAGAAATTGACTTTGAACAAGTTGGGCCCAAAATCTTACAAATGTATATTTGTGAGGTATCCTAAAGAGACCAAAGAATACTATTTCTACCATCTTAAAGAGCACAAAATTTTTGTTGCTTGTACTGGTGTCTTCCTAGAAAATGATTTTTTTCTAAGAAATACTAGTGGGAGAAAAGTAGAACTCGATAAAGTTCTAGAACTACAAGATATACTAGATGAAGGATGAGAAGATGTGCCACAAACAGTGATTGAACATTAGGAGGAGGCTATTCCATAACTTGTGGATCAAAGTGATCCACCTCAAGTAGTACAAGAGCTACGTAGATCTGGGAGAGTACGCCATAAGCCTAAGAGATATGGTTATCTCGTGACTCAACATGGTGACGCTCTTGTCTACTAAGATGATGAACCTAGAACCTACGAAGATGCTATATCGGATCCAGATTCTGTTAAATGGCTTAAAGCCATGAAATCTGAGATAGACTCTATGTACTAGAACCAAGTATGTTCTCTGGTAGAACTACCTGAACGGGTAAAACCCATAAGGTGTAAATGGGTCTTTAAGAAGAAGATTGACATGGATGGCAAGGTGCACACTTATAAAGCACGACTGGTTGCGAAAGGTTTCAAACAAATTCATGGTATTGACTATAAGGAAACCTTTTCGCCAGTTGCCATGATTAAATCCATCTGGGTTATGCTTGCGATTGCTGCATATCATGATTATGAGATTTGGCAAATGGATGTCAAAACGGCTTTTTTGAACGGAAACCTTGAAGAGGATGTGTATATAACACAACTCGATGGTTTCGTTCTTAGTGGGCAAGCTGAGAAGGTATGCAAGTTGCAGAGATCCATTTATGGACTCAAGCAAGCTTCAAGGAGCTGAAACATTCATTTTGATGAAGCCATAAAAGAATTCGGTTTTATCAAGAACGAAGATGAGCCTTATGTTTACAAGAAAGTGAGTGGGAGCACAGTGGCATTCCTAGTGTTGTGTATCGATGACATACTTCTGATCGGGAATGATATACCGAACTTGAAGTCGGTAAAGACTTGGTTATCCAAGTGATTCTCCATGAAAGACTTATGAGAAGCAGCCTACATCCTCGAAATAAAGATCTATCGAGATAGATCACGTAGGTTGCTTGGCCTAAGTCAGAGTACATACATTGACAAGGTACTGAAGAGATTCAGTATGGAAGAATCCAAGAAGGGATTTCTTCCGATGTCACATGGTGTCTATCTCTCTAAGGATATGTGTCCTAAAACACACGATGAGAGAGATAGAATGAAAAGGATCACATATGCGTTAGCAATTGGATCCATCATGTATGTCGTGTTATGTACTAGGATTGATGTCTCATGTGCGTTAAGCACTTGTAGTAGATATTAATCGGATCCAGGTGAGCATCACTAGATAGCTGTCAAGAATATCTTTAAGTACCTGAAGAGGACTAAGAACATGTTCTTGGTTTGTGGAGGGGAAGATGAGCTCATTATAAGAGGATACAGTGATGCTAGTTTCCAAACAGATAAAGATGATTATTGATCGCACTTAGGGTTTGTATTTTGTCTCAAAGGGGGTATAATGAGCTGGAAGAGCTCCAAGCAAAGCACTGTAGCAGACTCTACAATGGAGGCTGAGTATATTGCATTATCTGATGTGGCTAAGGATGCAATCTGGATTAAGAAGTTCGTCACTGAACTTGGTGTGGTTTCCACGATTGTTGATTCGATAGATGTCTATCGTGACAACAATAGAGCAATTGCTCAAGCAAAGGAACCATAGTCTCACCATAAGTCTAGACACATACTTAGACATTTTCATCTCATTAGAGAAATGGTTGAGAGGAAAGATGTACAGATCAAT
Source organism: Pistacia vera (assembly GCF_008641045.1). NCBI lineage: Eukaryota > Viridiplantae > Streptophyta > Magnoliopsida > Sapindales > Anacardiaceae > Pistacia > Pistacia vera. The sequence continues at coordinate 202,947 of NW_022196457.1, forward strand.
AAAGTGCATACTGATGACAATCTAGCCAATCCAGCCAATCCACTGACGAAGCCTCTGTCACAGCAGAAGCCTGAAAAACACTTAAGGTCATTCGGTATTAAATACATGAATGATTGGCTATAGTGCAAGTGGAAGATTGCTAGAGTAGGTGCTCTAGAGCCAATCAATTATTGTAAAATTGACTTTGTAATAAATAATTATTTATCAATAAAAGGCATATTCTTCTATATCGTGTATGTAATGATATATGTCCTTAGGATGGTAGAACCGTGACGAGGGTATCAAGTGTTTCAAATCTTGATAGTGAGAACCCTATGATCACATATGGTGGCCATTCTAGAAACGTCCATAGCCCCAGTATTATTCTGACCAAGGACACAGGTAATACGGTAAGGCTATCATAGTGTTGAATGACCATCTCGAAAGGCAGTGACTGATCTCACTTGTCAAGGTTGTTTTTCGACAACCTGGTGTAATGCATGGGTACTTGCTAGAGGCAAGTTCACTGGACAGACCCACCAGAGAATTCCATATGGACGGTAACCCCAGTGTCTATGGAATAAATCCTTTAACGGATGGTGGTGCATGTGATCCTTAGACTTGAGATCACCGGAACGCCTTGTACACCAATTGATGTAGTTTGACACTAGCCCAACGTAGTTCTATTCAGAGCTATCAATACGGTAGTGATTGGCTACATTGAGAAGTGTATCGAGACTATGGTGGATCGACAAAGGATTCATCACTCCTGGGTATGGGAGAAGTTATCTCACTGGGTAATTCAGTAAATGGCAATGACACTAAATCTATGGCCATAGTGGGATTAAGTTGATGCTCAATCTAATTTAATATTCCTATCATTGGTCCAGTAACTGCATATAAACATGTCGAGAATATCCGAGGTTGACACTATTTTTGTACCTTAGTCTCGATGAGATAATAGTTGATGAAAGGATTTGATTACACAGTAACCATATCATTGACAGGCTACAGTTTCGCTGAATTTGAATCTATTGGGTGGCCATGATGCCTTGCTAGGGGCCAATCTTGCTCTGTGGGTAGTGAGACGATTAATTGGTGTTAATCGCGATACTACATACTGCTCATATACTTCAGCTAAAGGCTTGGTCTTTCTAACTGCTAGCTCTCCATTAGCATATGAGTCTTCCTTAGCTTTATTCTAGTTGTTAGCGACCTCTTTCTATTGAGGCCTTGTTTCTTCTTCAACCCTTTTTTCTTCCCAATTCCAAACCGGCATCTTATCAAATCTTACATCTCTTGTGATCAGAATCTTATTCGTCTTTGGATTGAAGACTATATAGGCCTTAGATTAGTTGTTATAGCCAATAAAGATTCCAGCTTTAGCTTTCTCATCAAGTTTGCTTCCTTTGCTTGCTGGAACATGTGCATAACAAATGCTTCCGAAGACTTTGAGGTCGTCCACTCTTGGCTTAACTCCATTTCAAGCTTTAAATGGAGTATGATCATTTAGAGCCTTTGTTGGCAGTCTATTCAGTAGATAGACTCCTGTATTGACTACATGTTAAAGTAGGTGCCCTAGAGCCAATCGTATTTGACTTTTCATAATATCAAATAAAGGCATTTCTTTATATCATTTAAATCATATTTTTATATGTTTTGATCTATGTCCTTAGAGTGGTAGAACCATGACGAGGGAATCAAGTGTTATAAATCTTGATTGTGAGGACCCTATGATCACATATGGTGGTCATTCTAGAAACATCAGTAGCCTTAGTATTATTTTGATCTAAGGCATAGATAATACGGTAAGGCTATCATAGCATTGAATGACCCTACTGAAAGGTAGTGACAGATCTCACAGGTCAAAGTTGTTTGGTGACAACTTGGTACAACGCGTGGGTGCATGTTGCTTGCAAGTTCACTAGACTGGCCCACTAGAAGGATTCCATATGGATGGTAACCCCAGTATCTACGGAACAAATCCTCTAACGGATGGTGGTGCATGTGATCCTTAGACTTGAGATCACCGGAGCGTCCTGTATACCTATTGGTGTAGTTTGACACTAGCCTAATATAGTCTTATTTAGGGCTATCAATGTGGTAGTGATTGACTGCATTGAGAAGTATATTGAGGCTATGGTAGATCAATATAGAATTCATCACTCTTGGGTACATGAGAGAGTTATCCTACTATGCAGTTTGGTTAAGTGGACACGACACATAAATCTATGGCTATAGTGGGATTGAGTCGTCGCTTAATCCAATTTTAATTTTGGTAGTTGATCTGATAACCAGATATTAACACATCAAGATAACATCTGAACTTGACACTATTTCTATGCTTTAGCCTAATGGGATAGTAGTAAATGAAATGATTTGTATTGCACGGTAACCATACCATTGACATGTATCGGTTCTTCTCTGATCTTTACTTGTTGGGTGGCCATGACGCCTTGCTAGAGGCCAATCTTGGTCTATGAACAATGAGAAAATTAATCGGTGGTTAATCATGATATTACTCACCGCTAACATGATAGAGAGCCTACAAATCACACACATAAGGAGAGTTAATTGCGGAATGTATATTTAATCAAAGAAGGGCTAAAGGGTATTTCGGTCTTTTCACAAAGCAAGGGTAATTCGGTAATTCTACATGGGTTGGTGCAGATGTGTATTTATTGTGTAATAAATAAATTTCCAAATTAATATTTAATATATTTATTAAATATATTAGTAATAATTATAGGGGTGGGAAAAAAAGACCGAAAATTGAAACGAACCAAAAATTCAGTTTTTCTAAAAATCGGTTCAGTTTGAAAAATTCATAAACTGATTATCCAGTTTGGTTTTCTGTTTACAGGTTTTTCTAAATTAGTTAACTGAAACCGAATTCTAAAACCGGTTTAAAAAGAAAAAACCTATATATTAATTATACTTAACCTCCTAGAGCCCACCGCCACTATTCTCTTTCATCTTCCTTTTTCATCATCTTCTCCTCCACTTTTCTATTTCATCTCCTTTGCCACTTTTCTCTTCCTTTTTCATCTTCTTCTCCTCCATTTCTTCTTTTCACTTTTCACTTTTTTCGTCTTTTTCTCCATCTCTTCTCCTTGGGTTTTCTCTTTCTTTTTCGTTTTTTTCTCCATCACTTCTCCTTTAGTTTTATGATTTTATCTTTCTTTTCCATCTTATCTTCTCTTCCATTTTTCTACTTCTCTTTCGTCTTTTTCTCCAATTTTCAAATTTATTTGAATCTGTGAAGATGTAAGAAATTTGGATGGCTTAATTTGACTTCTTCGATGAAGAGTAATAGTATAGTTATTATTTATATCAAAACTTGTAGATGAATACATAAATTTCGCTTTGTTCTAGTAATGGATACTACATTTGGCTAGAATTTTAGAGTAGAAATTCTATGGCTAGCCAAACTTTCTCAGTCATTCTAATTTTAAAAATCGATTCAAAACCGGTTAACCGAACTGTATATTCGGTTTGGTTCATAACCGGTTTAATCATATAACCGGTTTGGTTTTGGTTCAAGTTCTTACTTGAACCGAAAAACTAGTTCGGTTTATAAACTACCCTATCCGGTTTGGTTAACCAGAATATCCCACCCCTAATTAATTGTATTAATTAAATAACCCTAATTAACATTAAATGTTTATATTTAATATTAATTGAAAATATAATATTCCTAATTAGTTGATTAATATATTTAATATATTAATGTTGTTTAGAAACCTAATTAATACTATTCATATTTGGTTTAGGATTAAAACCAAACAAGGAAAGGAATAGTATCCTATTCCAAATTGGGATAGGGTTTTTGCCTCTAACCATTAATTCCTTTTAGGTTTTATTTAGAAATTTATTATATAATTTTAAAAAAAAAAAAGATATTAATAAATCTGAATTGTTAACAAACTGCCCTGAAAATGTTCAAATATTTATAGCTTTGCCTATATAAACCCATTATACCCACAAATTGCGCACACCCAATTCCGAAATCCAAAATCCAAACAACCAAATGCCCAAACCTTGAAACCTAAATTCCTGATTTCCTGTCTGCCGCCGCAGCGCCGCTGAATTCCCCCTCTTCTGCTACTCGACTCCGAAATCCTTGGAAAATTAGCGATCTCCAGACTCCGGCCAGATTTATCTCGTTTCCCATCTGTGACTCTGTGAGTACACCCTCTTTCTCCTGTAATTGTTATATTTCAGTAGAAGCCTGTAGCCTTGTGTTTGTGTTTGTTTTTGTGTGATTGTGTATGTAGTTTTACTTGTTATGAGATTTGTGTTTATGTGATTGTGTCTGTAATTTAATAGAACCCAATTGCCTTATTAGATTAATTGTAGTTGGGAGTTTTAACCATTAAATCTCTAACCTCCAATTTCACACAATTTTTAAAGCAAGTAGTTCTCTTAAAATGAGCTTTTAAGTTGTTTATGAATGCAAAAATTTGTATGTTAATAAAATTTGTCCCACAACTGTGAAAAGTCAAACAAGGTTTAGGTTGAGGTAGTGCGAGTGCAGTCGTTGAAGAAAAGGTTGATGCATATGATATCTGTGATGAAGCATTGGAAAAATTATATTGAAACAAATATGTCAACTCTTTTAAGTCTCTTTCATTACTTTTAATTTATATAAACACAGCCCATACCCAGAACATGAAAACTGTTTGCACTCTTTTCTCTTCCATGACCACTGGAATCAATTGCATCTAAAATTTTGTCGCAAAGTTACAGGATCAATTGCCTTGTTTATGGATGCAATTATATAAATGTTTCTGTTCTTGTTGCTTTCATATAATAATATTCAGTAACTAATATAACAATATAAATTTCACATGGATTAAAATAATATTATCACATGATTTAAGTGAGCTTGTAGTTTGGATTTTTGTCCCACTCAAAATTCTTATCATGCATATTCAATTACTAATATAGTTCAGTTTAAAGTGTATATATTATGTGGAACTATGTTTAATTTAATTTTAAAGCGAAACAAGTTTCCGTGGCCCATGATTTTTGCCTCTCTCTTTTAAAATTCATCAATGACGAGTTTAATTAGTATGACTTGACTTTTATTATAAAAATGTTTTAATTCACGCAATGGAAGTCATTGATATAAACCTGAACAAGACACTTGTCAAATATGAATAAGAGACCTTGCTGTTTCTAATTTCCCCTATCTTTCTTTCTTTTTTTTAAAATAAATTCAGTTTTATATACTCCTCGTGTTGAAGTTTGGATTGAATCTCACAAAAGAAAGAAAGAAAAGCAAGCTGAATCTAGTATAGAAGACATTATTGTAATAGCTTTGTGTTCTCTTTAACTATTTCTTGATTTTTATTATGCACACACATCCAAGCTAATTTATAAATTTATTTTGTAGTCACAGTTTGATTGATTAAAAAAACAAGTAGGAGGACAAATCTTATTGAATGATGATGAAATATTTGAAGAGGTCCTTGGTTCAGAGAAAAATGGGTATTTGCGTGCTTATGGTCCAGGAAAAAGTATTACTGAATGTTTTGGAAGTAGACCAACTAAAGCATAACTTATGAAACAAGTACAAACAACTAGGAAGGAAGCAAATGAATGGGTGAAGGAGGCAAAGAGTAAGCAAATGAGAAATTAGAAGAAGTAAAAAGGCAAATGGAGGAGATAAATAGATGATGGGAAGAGAAGTTCATGATGATGCTTAGAACTCAAGGTCAACAATCTTCAACAAATAACCAAATCCCTTTGGATGAAATTGTAAGTTATTTTGAAAACTGCATATATACTATGAAAACTATTTTTCTTTTACATTAATCATAAAGTGATATGCAATGATTACATTAGTCATATGATTAATCTTTTTTTTTTTTTTTTCAAATTTGATATTGCAGGTTGGTGGAAATTCTTAAATGGTCAAGAAAGGTTGCTATGACATTGAAACATTCATATTTTGTAAAAAAAAAACTAGTTGATAACATTTTTAATTACTAGGATGAAAGATTTTATGAGTAGACAATTATTTGGTTGAAAATGATTTTTATTAATGTTTTAGTTTTTATATTAGAATTGTTCTCATGACGTTATATTATCTATTTAATATAAAAATATTGCTATAAATTTGTAATTATTATTAAATTTGTTAATTATAGCAATATTTGTTACAATTAATTTTAATCGAAGCAATAAATTATAAATTCTTGATATAAATTATTTGTTCCATAGCAAATAATTATAATATTTAGCTACAAATCAAAAGTATTCATAACAAGTAATTTCAATATTTAGCTATTAACACACTATGTCCATAGTAATATCTTTTTATATATAGATATGATTTTTATATGTCTGTAACAAAAATTTAATATTTAGCTACGAATTCACTATGTATGTGGTAAATGATCTTTTTATTTAGTTACAAATTTAGTGTTCATGTAGCCAAAATATTAATATATTTGTTATGAATATTATTTTCGTAGCAAGAATTTTCAAGTTTTAGTTATAAATTTATATTTGTGTAGCTAAAATGCAAACATAGCTATAGTGACTATTCTCCATGGCTATAAAGGCAAAGCTTTTGTTACAAGCTTATTATTGTTGTGGCAAAAACATCCAAGTTTTTAGTTACATATTAATCTCATTCATAGCAAAAAATATAAATTGTTAGCTACGTAAGCAAAAAGTTACATAGCTAACTTTTAGCTGCGCCACTTCTAGCTACGATAAGCTACAAAACATTATATTTGTTGCTAAACCATTTAGCTACGCAAATTCATATTTTTAACTACAATGAACGTCATAACTAGAAATGCATAATGTTGTAGTGTATAAGACAACTTAAAATTAGGTTTAAGAGGATATTTCATTCAATCAAAAATTGAGGAATTTTTTAGAGAGAAAAACCCTTGTTGTCATTCACTCCCTCTCTAGCAATTGGGGTTTTCTTTGATTAATTTGCAAGGCTCTGTGTATGGATACTGAAGTGCAATTCTACACTTGAATCGGATTGCGAAAAATTATGTTATGATGAACAGTGTCCATAAACAGTTCCTACGTAAACAGTATCTATGAACAGTGTCTATAAACAGTATTTGTGAATAGTGCTATGAGCAGTGTTTGTGAACAGTGCCATAAATAGTGTCAATAAACAGTGTGTGAACAGTACAATGGATAGTGACGGTGAATAGTGTCAAAAATTAAACGTGAAAGAGCCTCCAAACATTGGTACGTAATCTAATCCTTGAATGGATTTAGTTTTAATGCATGTAAACATAATAATTTGTGTCTAGATTCATTGGGTTCAAAGGTTTAATCTAAAAATTTTTATTTTCCGCTGTGTTATCTATCGATTAATTCCTAACACCGCTTTTGCCCAAAATGACTTTGGTAGCTTCTTTTTAGTGATCATGCAACTGGCTATTTCCATGATCGTTCTATTTTTCCTCTCATTCACTCCATTTTGTTATGAAGTGTAAGGACTACTAAACTAGTGCTTGATTCCAACTCCTCTGCATATTTCTTCGAATTCATTCAAAGTGTACTCTAGCACATTATCGCTGCAAATAGACTTGATGGTCAAACCTATTTGATTTTTTACCAAAAGCTTGAACTTCTAAAACAAATCAACAACTTCACTCTTTTGCTTTAGAAAGTGAACCCATGTCATTATGGAGAAATCATCAATGAACAACACAAAGTATTTGCTTCCACTTAAGGATGGAGTCTACAAAGGACCACACACTTCGATGTGTATCAACTGGAACTTTTCCTTAGTTATCCAGGTCACATTTGTAGGAAATGGTTGTCTACTTGACTTTCCAAGCTAGCAAGCATGACATAGACTCCTCCTCTCTTCAATCTTTGGTAAATTTTGCACCAAATTTTTGGGCTTCATCTCTTTAAGGCCATTATAGTGAAAATGGCCAACCTCTTATGCCATAGCTCGAACTCATCTATTCTAGTAGCAACATGAACTTCTAGTTTTCTCCACTCTATGGGAAAGCTTTTTCCCATCATCTTCACTTTCATCAACTCACTACCTTCACTGTCTACTGTCGTACACAATCTATCTTGGAAATGTAGAGAATAGTTTCTCTCTAACATTTGCCTAACACTTAGTAGACTTTGACTGATTTCTGGCACATAAAACACATTTGCGATGTGCTTTGTGCCCGTTAGAGTCTAGACAACAACTTTGCCCCTTTCTTTGACATCCATGATCTCTCTATTTTCGATCTTCACCTTGGATTGGAATGATCGATTCGGATCCACAAAATTGGTAAGATCTAATGTCATGTGGTTAGTACAACCACTATCTATCAACCATGTTTCCCTTTTGGTGTGAGTTGTATGACAAGAGGTCGTCACGAACAACTATTCCCCCTTTTGATTTTGCTACGAGTTTTCAACCACTTGAGCTTGTTGTTGTGGCTGGTTTGCTTTGTTCTTGCAATATGGTTGAACTGCTTACATGACCTAAACGCAGGTTCGATCCTACACTTGGATCGGTAGCAAAACGTTCGACGACAAATTTGGAGGAGCCTTCAACGTGCGTTTGTTTCTCTTAACTCATGTTGTATATTTATGCAGGTTTTATTTAATATAAATTGTTAAAATCATACCCTTGATCTTGGCTCATGTAAACGATCCTGTTATATTATTTTTTTGTTTCCGCTGCGTATACGGGACCATTTACTAACATAAACTACCAAGTGTGTAACATAAACAAGGCTATAAACTGATAAAGGTATTGGGAAATTCATATTTTTTTACTTTTGCTACCCATATCAATAGGAAGAGATATGTCTTGACCAAAATAATTTTGGGAGAATTTTTTAGAAAAATTTCCTAATTGTGGGCTAACATTAATTATGTTAGTTTTAATTAAAACCGAGTAAATTAATAGTCTAGTGATATACTAATGGGTTTAATGTGATCATATTAAAGTTTAGCCCATTACACTTTATTTGATTAATATGGACTGACAACAAAGTATGGGCCTTAGGGTTTATTGGACCTTTAATAAGAGGGCCCAATAAACTATTACTAAATTGGCTAAATCCTCTTTCCAAATGTGATAAGATAATTGAAACCCATTTGGTAAGTAATCATTCAGTTTGCGTTATTGGAAAGGAAGACTTATGCTCTCTGCCTTTTAGGAAAAAAAATTTGTTGCTCCTCTTCTAAGAAATTCAAGAATGAAGAATCGTGGCATAAACAGGTTTGTCTATAACCCTTTAATATTAATTCAGTATTTTATAATCAAATTGTTGATCTTTTTGGGATGTTGTTTTTTAATTTAATTCTAGTCACATTGTCAATTGAATGAATTAGAATTCATGTTTTAATTTTTATCACATGTGGTATCAGAGCCAAACACTTTAGATAATAGGATCTAAATTTAAAGTTGAAATCAAGTTTTTATTCAATTTTGTGTAATTAGGTTTTCTTTTAATTTTTAAAAAATCCCAGTTTGGGGTTTCTATGAATGTAAACCATGATGGGTTTTTCCGACCATTAGGAAGGCTTTTTCTGGCTATTAATGGTGATAAAGGGATTAATTTTGGCCCCTGAAGTGTCAATATTTTGATATGTTTTTTCCAGACTGTAGGAGTGAAAATGCAGTTTTATAAAACTTTTGGGGCTAAAAGAATTTTATAACCTTCATGGGGCAAACTAAAATTACTCTATATATCGGGTCATAGCGACCCGTGACCCAGTCAAACAGGGTCAACCCAAACCAATCAAACCGGGTCGTTGACCATGCGTGTGGAAGTGTGGTCAACGCATGGAGGTGCATTGGTGCACATATGGGGTGTGTGGAAGCATGTTCAAATGTGTGAATGTGAGTGGAAGCCCGTGATGGACATACAAGCGCGTACGATGGCACGTGAAGAGTATAAATTTTAGGAAACAAAGAATTGTTCACTAGGATAAAAAGCAACAATACTAAATTATGATTGTCAGAGATAATAAAGTGTGTATCTTATGAAATCTTAATTTAGGCAATATGTTTTAGTATCATTCGAATAATTCTTGTGGGTTGTTAGAATGTTTAATCGCCAAAGCGATACATTCATTGAAACTTGCAAAACTATTCATTTGGAAAATGATACACTCTTAATTTTAATACACATATTTTTCTGCTCAAAAGTGGTTATTATTTGTGTTAAAATTGATGGTAGCATAAGATTAATTGAGGAAATGCATTAGTCTTGAAATACAATCCCTAAAAAATTGTTGTTTTTCAATTGACATGTATTTTCCTATAAAGTGGAGGTTGGACAATGGCCTGGAAGGGTTGTCTGCCCAAAGGAGATAATTTTTTCTAGATCATATGTTCACATTTATTGTTATTATAACCTTATGTTTGGGATCTTAATTGCATGTAATTTTCTCTGCCCAAAGGAGAGTTAATGATGAAGCATATAGTATCTCTATGTGAAATAGCTTATAAGGTTTAAAGCTATTTTATTATTATTTATTTCTTATGATACTAATCTATTGTATTGTTTTATTTCAAACAGTCACTACAACATTATGCATTTCTAGTCATGGTGTTCATTGTAGATAAAAGTATAAAATTTGTATAGCTAAATGGTTTAGCTACAAATGCAATGTTTTGTAGCTTATCGTAGCTAGAAGTGGCGTAACTAAAAGGTAGTCATGTAACTTTTTGCTTACATAGCTAACAGTTTATATTTTTTTGCTATGGATGAGATTAATATGTAACTAAAAACTTAAATGTTTTTGCCATAACAATAATAAGCTTGTAGCAAAAGCTTTGCCTTTATACCTATAGAGAATAGTCTGTATAGCTATGTTTGCATTTACCAATATAAATTTATAACCAAATCTTGAAAATTCTTGCTACAAAAATAATATCCATAGCAAATTTATTAACCTTTTAGCTACGTGACAACTAAAATTGTAACTAAATAAAAAGATCATTTGCCACATATATAGTGAATTCATAGCTAAATATTAAATTTTTTGCTACAGACATATAGAAATCATATCTATATATGAAAAGATATTGCTATGGACATAATGTGTTAATAGCTAAATATTGAAATTACTTGCTATGAATACTTATGATTTGTAGTTAAATATTATAATTATTTGCTATGAACATATTGAAGTCATATCTATATATGAAATTTAGTTGCTATGGACATAGTTTGTTAATAACTAAATATTGAAATAACTTGCTATGAATACTTTTAATTTGTAGCTAAATATTATAATTATTTGCTATGGAACAAATAATTTATATCAAAAGTTTATAATTTATTGCTTCGATTAAAATTAATTGTAACAAATATTGCTATAATTAACAAATTTAATAATAATTACAAATTTATAGTAATTCTTTTATATTAAATATATAATACGACGTCATATGAAAATTTCTAATGTAAAAAATTAAACATTAATAAAGTCATTTCCAACCAAATAATTGTCTACTCATAAAATCCTTTATCCTAGTAATTTAAAATGTTATCAACTATTTTTTTTTTACAAAATATGAATATTCAATGTCATAGCAATCTTTCCTGACCATTTAAGAATTTCCACCAACCTGCTATATCAAATTTGAAAAATAATAATTAGATTAATCATATAGAATAATGTAATCATTGCATATCACTTTATGATTAATGTAAAAGAAAAATGGTTTTCATAGTATATATGCAATTTTCAAAATAACTTACAATTTCATCCAAAGGGATTTGGTTATTTGTTGAAGATTGTTGACCTTGAGTTGTAAGCATCATCATGAACTTCTCTTCCCATCGTCTATTGATCTCCTCCATTTGCCTTTTTACTTCTTCTAATTTCTCATTTGCTTCCCTCTTTGCCTCCTCCACCCTTTCATTTGCTTCCTTCCTAGTTGTTTGTACTTGTTTCATAAGTTGTGCTTTAGTTGGTCTACTTCCAAAATATTTGGTAATACTTTTTCCTGGACCATAAGCAAGCAAATAGCCATTCTTCTCTGGACCAAGGACCTTTTCAAATATTTCATCATCATTCAATAAGATTTGTCCTTCTACTTGTTGTTTTTTTAATTGATCAAACTGTAACTGCAAAACAAATTTATGTTATTAGCTTGGATGTGTGTGCATAATAAAAAATCAAGAAGTAGTTAAAGAGAATACAAAACTATTATAATAATGTCTTCTATATTGAATTCAACTTGCTTATCTTTCTTTCTTTTGCGAGTTTCTATCCAAAATTCAACACGAGAAGGAGTATATCCATTTTTCTTTTGCTGTCATAATAAAAGTTATGAACATATTGATTAAAAAATAATGAGTGTGAATTATTAAACTTAATCTCATATTTGAAAGCAAATTCAGACCATTTGATGTTTGAGTCGAGCATATCTTTTAATTCCCATGTAAAATCCATTATCATGTGTGCATAACTAAAAATGATAGTATACACCCCACATTTTCATCAATACCTATCTATCTGTGCATAACTCCAAAAAAACAAAATGCCCACCTCATGTACACCATCTAAAGATATATGCAAGCAATCCTAAAAAGTCCAAAATGATTGTCCTACCCCCATGTCAAAATATGTACTGCTAGAGCCGGCGGTGGGCCGTGTCGGCCCATGGCACGATACGGCATGACACGAAAAAAGCATGGCACGACAAGACATGGCATGGCATGGCATGGCATGGCACGACACGACCCACGATTATGCGGGCTGTGTCATGGGCCTTAAAAAAGGCACGTGCACTGGCATGACATGGCACCAAAAAAATAAAAATTAAAAAAATTTTAAAAAATAAAAAAATAAAAAAAATAAAATAGTTTAATGTTAAAATATTGTGAATCATATGAAAATACTATTACACAATTTTTTAATACAAAACAATATGATCATCAATTGACTAGAAATCATTGGGAACTTGGTTTTTCCTTAATGAATATTTTAGAACCTTTAAATAATGCTACTGAACAATGTTTTGGTATTTATTATCCTACAACTTGTTTAGTCTTATATAATATAATAGATATTAGTTTTATTTTTAAAGAATATAGAGATCATGTAGTTTTTGGATATATTACCAAAAAAAAAAAAAAAAGGAAATAAATTTAGAAAATATTGGGAAAAAATGCCTATATTGTTTGCTTTAGCTACTGTAACAGATTCTCGAGTAAAATTATTAGGAGTAAATAATATGATAGAAGAAATTTCAGCACATCTAGAGACCCTTTTAAAAATTTCATTAGAAAATGTTACAGTAGAACCTCTCTATAGTCATCATGCTAGGACCAACTAAATTTATTACTATGATGAGGTTATAACTTAATAGAGGTGTAGTTACAATAATTATTTTTTTATTCAAAAGAATTTCTTATTTTATATTTCATGTTTTAGTAATATTAGGATTTCCATTCATGTTTTAGTAGTATTAAGATTTTAATTCATTGTTTTAGTAGCATTAGGATAGTACGAAAATAGATATCAAAGAGTTATTGCAAAATTGAGTGATCAGATTCGACAACTTCACTATGATAATCAAATGGATATTAATGTGTTCCTCAATCATCTAAATGAGTAACAAGTCATGTATGTTTTAATTGAAGAAAAAACGTTAGTAATATTAGACAAGAAGAGAAAGGAGATAACCCTAAGGATGATAGTATGGAAATACCAAAAGTTTCGTGTCAAGAAGCTCTAAACATACTTGAGAAGCTAGAAATATTTTAGCTGCAATAAGAAGGTGTCCATATTGGCAACTTATTATGAACCCGTAAAATAAAAGATGTGGTAACAACTCTATTAGTATAAATCATTGTCAAACAACTTTAAATAAATATTTTATTTCATCTTAAACCTTTGATGTAACATAACATATCTTTTTTACAATATACATATAATTATTACTATATAGAGGCAAGTTCCTTAAGATGAGACCTAGAAAATTACAATGTGAAATTTATTCTTATTTATAATTGGCCCAAGTTGGGACCAGAATTTTTTATAACTATATGGAGGTTATTCCTATATAGAATATCACTATAGAGAGATTTTACTGTAGAACATTATTACTTCAAATGTTTTCAAATTATGAAGTCAAATGTGGATACACGAAAAATATACAACCACCATCAACGACAAGTTCTTCTAGAGGTAAAAAGCATATTTGGTCTATCATCACTAAAGGTAAACAACTGGTAGTTGCAAGCTTTTCATATAGTAAAATAACAAATTATTTAACCATGGATCATTTGGCTGAAATTATGATTCAAAATGACCAATTGATATACTTTGATGGTGAAAAGCACATCAAAATACTTATCCTGTACTTTGCACCATCGCATGTGATTTACTAATGCCTCCATTTCTACTGTAGCATCAGATCAACTTTTAGTGCAAGTGGATGTGTATTGGACGAGAGAAGATCAAGTTTACATCCAAGTGTTGTTGATGTGTATGAAAGATTGGGTGGTAGCAGATTTCAAGCTTCAAAATTGTGTTGTTGAAGATATATTTGAAGATTTTAAGAATTTAGAAATTAATAAAAATGAAGATGTATAATAATTCTTAATCCTAATTTCTAAGTTTGTATTTGTAATTTATAATTATAAGTAATAAAAAGTGTTGAAATTCAATTAATATTTCAATGTCTCATTATTTTATTATATTTTACAGTGATTATATTTTTTTAATTAATATAAACACAAAATATAACATATAAAATATTTTTATAATAATTAAAAATAATAAATCAAAATTACCATAATTTATAAATACTAAAATTAAACATTTTTACAAAGCATGCAGGCCCACCCAGGGCATGGCATGATATATAACGGGTTGTGCCGTGGGCCTCAAATTTGGTGGGCCAGCATGTCACGATAGGGCACAAATTTTTGTGGGCCTTGGCATGGTACAGCCCATGGCACAACGAGCCTTGAATTTTTAGGCACGGTACGGCCCACACCAGCTCTATGTACTACCCATACAACAAAAAACTAACCATCAATGTTAGTATCTTAAGGTCGATCAGATCGCTCTAGTTGGTATATTTTTGCATCAGCATGTTGTGAGTAGAAAGTGAAGAGGAACCGAGATTAAATACAAGTGAGGAAAAAATGTAAATAGAAAAATTGCAGGTAGTTTGTTTTAGTTGGTTATGAAGCTACAATCTATATATCTGTATAATTCTGAAGCCCACCATCTCTATTGGTCGCCATTTGGACTCTATGTGGGATTTCACGTAGAACTCTAGCAGGATATTGCTCGCCATGTAGGATCTTTAAGCATACCTTGGTTGAGTGACACATAGGATGTTGGTTTAATGAGATATTAATGCACTGCATTGGTATTCTAAAGGTTGTGGTTTAATGAGATATTAATGCAATGCATTGTTATTCCAAAAGTTCATACCAACCTTACACGGTCCTCAGTCTTATCTCTAAAATTTGCCTTTCCGAAAAACGTTAACATCGCGCCTTGACTTGACAGCAGATTTGATTCAGAGAAGTGCGAGGCTCTTAAGCGATTTCTCGCTCATTGCTCAGGGCTTCGATGTCTCCAACTTCTTCCCTCAGGTTCCTACTTTTACTATCACTTTTAATTTTGTTTGATTTCTGTTACTGATGACGTGTAAAGAATAATACATACACAAAGATACTAAGAATTTGAATTCGTAACTGTATAGGAGCTGCTGGAGTAAAATACAAACAATTTCAATTAGTTTCATGTAGATTCGTTTTGTTTATTTAGATTTTCAATAAGTTTGAGTTTGAATTGTGGTTTATGTCAATTCCTATATTTAAAACGATACTGAATGTTACTTGCAACCAATTTGAGTTTGTATCTGGATTAATTAGTTGATTGCTATTGTCTTCAAAATTGAATGATAGTTAATTCAGTATGATCGAAATTTAATTTATAATATATATTTGGTACTGTTTTATCTAACTTTTGGTCAATGGCATTACAGGTTGTTAAAAATGTGGCATCTCAGTCATTGGAAGTAAGGATGTACTGCTTAAGTTGTATTATTGAAATCTCTATTTGTCAATTAATTCTTAAATATCCAACTCTTCTTTTTCTCTTGGCTATCTACAGAAAATGGATTATTTGTGGTCTTGCAGAATGCTTAATTTCACTTTAATTGGTTTTTGGGTAGGAAGCTTTGAAAGGAAGCTAAATGCTATAATAGAATATGCCAAGTTTCTTCATGACACAGTCAAAGAAATAAAACTGGTGCATATGCAGGGGCCAGGAAGACTCTGCAACATGGGCACCTAACTTTGGAAACAGTTGGAGAACAACTGGAGATATCAAAGATACTTGGGATAGGTAGTTTTCCTTTATTCTTCCAAAATCAAAGAGAGTGGTTAAAACATGAAAATTGATGATTCTGCTTCTGCAGTGTGACATCGCATGCTGATCAGAATAACCAATGGGCATCTTATGCTGGACCAGGTGGATGGAATGGTTAGAGCTAACTATATCTACATGTCAATCTACTATATATTACCAACTCATGATTTTTTACTTTGTTGTTGAATCTTTAGACCTTGACATGCTTGAGGTGGGCAACAGAGGAATGTCAACAGAAGAATGCCGCTCCCACTTCAGCATTTGGGCTTTAGCAAAGGTGCTTGATTGATCATATTTAAGGACAATTCACATACACTTGGATTTTTCCCTGCTCTAAATGGCCATATACTTTTTGCCAATGATTCCGTAGGCTCCCCTTATCCTTGGGTGTGATACTCGTTCCATGGATAAGGACACATTGGAGGTGATTACCAACAAGGAGGTTATTTCTGTTAACCAAGGTTAGTCTTTTGATCACCATATATCATACATTTAAATGTATTCTATTTATTATGATCACGTAACATTGTAACAAATAAACTTGGAGTTCAAGGAAAGAAGGTGAAGAAGACTGGTGATTTGGAGGTAATTAAGTGTGTGTATCTGATAACAATGTTTGCAACTGATTTATAGCTCGTTATATTAATAAATGCTTCTAAGTTTCCAGGTCAGGGCTGGTCCTCTAAGTGGCAATAGGATAGCAGTAATATTGTGGAACAGAGGATCATTTAAAGCCACCATAAGAGCTGACTGAGTGACATTGGCCTCAAATCATCAGCAGTGGTTGATGCTCGAGATTTATAGGCGGTCTGACTCAATAAACTTCATTATTTATTTTTTTTTTTATCAATTTTGTCACCAACACATCCATGCATTAGACCCTAATTAATTGTGTGTGTTTTGATTTGATTTTGCAGCATTTAACTACTCACTCTGTTAAGAATAAACTTGAGGCAAGCCATAATCTTATGCAACACAAAATAACAACCCGCATATTTTCGCTAGAAGCTAATAAGTGTGTCTCTGTTTTGTTTGTGCACTTTGATTTGTTTTTGTTTATATGTATATTGCTATTGATTCAAGTTGTGTTATGTGGTTAATGATGGTGCAGGTGCAGCACAGCTTTGTGGGTTTCTTGATCCAAAGAAAATAAGGTCTAGTTTGATTTTAATATTTAGTTTATTTTGTGTATTCAATAACTTCATGGTGTATCTGCTCAAATTTATTGTACTCTTTGAAATGATGTCATTATTTTTGTTTTTTAATATATTTGAGTTCACTTCTCTTTCAAAGGTTCTATATACTATTTATACTTATTTCTCTTTAAAATGGTTTTACTCCAAGTTATATATGGTGCTAATGCTTGACTAGGGAAGAGTTCAATAGATTGACGAGTATTATTAAGTCGAGAGTTGTAGATAGCACCATCTTTGGAGATGCAGAGGATGCAAGATTAAGTGATCTGTCCAATAAAAGATCTGTCAATGGTATTGCATTCTTACACACACAAGAAAATATTAAAAATTGAGCTGTCAAATATGGAAATTGATTGCTGCTGTTATTATATTGCAGATGTTGAAATGCCAGATCTCTGCAGTGCAGCTGTTTCAGAGGCAAAAAAGTGGTTTGAGGTGAAGAAATTGGGTTCAAATTCAAAGTCAGATTTCTAATTTGATAATGACAAACACCAATAGCATGTGGAGCAGTAGTTTATCATGCCAAGTAGTGTGTTTGTGAGAATCTGAAAAAAATTTCTTCAATGCATAATGACATTTGCCACCATGAACTCAAATTGTATGATCTGATTACTGTAGATGTTCTTAATGACACCTATATATCTATCATCTCTGGATACTTCATTGAACTTCATTCTGATGCTGGATTTGGTATTTTACGTTGTCCATAGGCAATAGTCACAATTGCGGATGAAGATGGAAATTATTTACAGGAGGCATGGGAACATATTTTGATATGTGTGTCCAGGTTTGAGCACAATGTTCAGTTAATTACTCATCATCATTAATTAATTATAACATAAAATATCTTTCGTTAGGTGTGCTGGGAGAAATTTGGAAGGTACTTTGAGGTGGAGCTGAAGGAGGTGAAGCTAAGAGGTGGATGCTATGTAATGGACCCTCAAAAAGCAGTTGAAATGGTAGATGAGAACACTATTTGTTTTGCTGCTATTCTTGGTTCCACTCTCAATGGAGAATTTGAAGATGTTAAGTTTTTGAATGATCTCTTGACTGAGAAGAACAAATAAACTGGGTAATTATTTATTATTAATATGCCAATTTACAATCATTCATTACCTAATTTTACAAACTGTTTTTGTAGACGGGACACTCCAATCCATGTTGATGCTGCAAGCGGTGGGTTTATTGCTCCATTCCTTTACCCGGAGCTTGAGTGGGAATTTCCCGTTGCCTTTGGTGAAGAGCATTAATGCGTGTGGGCATAAATATGGATTTGACCAATTCATTTTCAAAGAAACCATTAACCACTACTAACCATTTGATGCAGGCAAATGCAATACCTAATTTTACCTCAGTAAATTCTAATACAAAGTCGTGTAGTAGCAAATAGCAAGTAAGGGTCTTTCTCGTAGATTATTTGTGAACTTAACTAATTATTTACTTTTAACAAGGGTTTGTCACGAATTAAAATAAATCAAAACAAAAACCAAGAAACTAAATTCAACAACTTAAATCAAACAAATACTCACAAAAGAGAAATATATGAGGGAAAGGTTTATTCGCCACCACTAGACATGAATTGCATAAAATAAAAGCACTTTTTAGCTTTCTACCATCTTGATCACATCAATTCAGAAAATACTAAACGTTGATAAGTTCCATCTCTCCTTACTGAGTCGTTGGGTTAGACACGATCGTAGTCTAATTCCCTATTTATTAAATAATCTAGGATATGATCTCTAGATTCAAAGTAATAAAAGCATTAAGAAGCGAGATACCTACTGAATCAAGGTTAAACTTATATGATTGGTTTAGTTACCTTGAGTGATTACCCTCAATGCATGCAAGCATACACTTTACCTCTAGTTATTTAGGTTAATAAAACGATTTAGTACTAAACAACCTAAATTGGCAATAATAGATTAACCCTAACTATTTAATCAGCCATTTAAACAATTAAGAAAATCTATCTAAACCCTATTCTTAGAGAATAAATCACATAATCAAGAAGGATAAAAAATAAAAAGATGTAGAATTTTTTAATCACAAGACATATCTAGGGTTTTGAAATCACCCTCAATCACAAAAGAATTAGTTACCCATGAATAAAAATAAAAGCATCACTGCATTCATGATAACAAATAATACAAAGTGAAAAGAAAAACTTAGGAAAGCTTGAGTAGATTAATGGAGTTGATGATGATCTTCTCCAATTCCTCTTCAAGCCTTTTTCAATCTCTCTTAATCTCTATATTATTGAGTATTTTTTTGTTTTCTATCCTCTCTCTTCCCTCAAAAAATACCTAAAGACATCATTTTATAGTGCTAGGGTTGTGGGAAAAGTAATGGGAAAGTCCTATAAAAAATAGGAGAACAAAATTCGGATTAAGTTTTACAAGACTCCTTGTTTGTCTTAAATTCCTGTTCTATGCCGCTGTGCCAATTTTTTATGCCTCGGTGCCAAACTCGTTCATCATGCCTGCCTCGGCATGAAATTTTCATGTCTTGGCACACTTTTTGCAGAAATCTTCCCTTCAAACCCAAGAGCATATGCCATGGTGCCAGAAATGTTCTGCCATGGTGCCGAAATATCTTCATTTTTTAGTATAAAAACTTCAGAATCTGAAGAAGTAATAAACATAAAAGTTGTAGCCCTGTGAGTTAGCTTTCCAATGGATCAATAATCATCCCAATCTGATATCTAAAGCTCAAGTTATCATCAAAATACCCAAGCATACTCAAAACTGGAGCATTTTCCAGATTTTGTATGTGACGGTAAATTCACCTTAAGTTTCTCGTCTCAACTCCGATTTTCGAACCGTTTGTTTTCAATCATCAAAAATTCTCTTGCCAACATCATCTTCCATCCGAATATATTTTTAAACAATTATTCCCTCTAAACACAACAAAAACACCCGTGATCCCAAAAAGTATATTTATGAAACAATTAAGTTATTGTATGCAAATTAACCCTACTTTCCCACAAACAATACCTATAAACCACTAAGTATAAGTGCATTTTCAAGCACTTATCACCATTATATGCTAATGGATGTTTATATTATGCTCAACAGTATACCATTAATTATTATACGCTAATGGATGTTCAGAATATGTAAGATATTAATTTGGAATGTTAAACGTCAAATGAGCTTGATCTAAGGATGATTGTAATGATCGATGGTGTTAGAATCCTTTAATCTTTAAGCTATTGCTTTTCCAAGTTAACTTTTATGTTTGGTGGATTCTCAATGGTTGCGGTTATCTGATGCTTTATATAACATCATTTAAGTTACTTTTGATGTTTGTTGTCTTAGACTACGATTTCTCATTGTACATTACTGTAATTTGATTCACATAGTGCTATGTAATTATGGACTCTGATTTGGATAATCTTTTTCCTGGAATATAAGTATTTGTTACTTACAAATTAAAACATATCGATATTTGCGATGATGGAACTGTTTTTCTAAATTTTTGAACTTGGAGCCTCCAAAAATGGTTCCATGGAAATTAGTTACTGAACTTGGAAAATGTTGTAACATTAAGTACAATTGTAGGATGGGGAACAAATTAGGGGCTGATCATATCCATCCTTAAAATTCATTGAGTATGTTCCTGCCTCTTCTAAGAATGTACATATTCGCTTACTTCACCTATGCAAAAGAATGTTTCACACAGTCACACCTTGGCTAATCCATTCTAATCTGAACTTAAATCCTATTTTTGGAACATAATATATTATCATAATATTATGTTCCATAAATAGGATTTGATAATAGTTGAGACAGTTTGGATGGCATTATTAGCTTCTGATATATATTCTTTTGCATCCGAAATAGAAAAATTAGGTAATTAAAATATTGTGAGCTATTAAGCTCTGGAACAGAGAGAAAACGTAAAAGAGGAAGTAAGAATTCTTATTTGATTTGCTTAAAACAAAATGGTACAGTAAATGGCACTTTTATAGTGCTGAGATAACAGTAACTAATTGTTAAAACAAACTGAAAGTAAACGGCAGATTGACTAAACTCACTCTAATTTTTTACTAACATCCTCCCTTAAGCTGGACAGCTCTGACTCTTACTCTTAACTCTTTTCCTAAAATCCTCTCGTAAGTTAAGCTGAGGATTGAGAAATATTAAGTGTCACTTTGGTGACTTCTGA
Source organism: Pistacia vera (assembly GCF_008641045.1). NCBI lineage: Eukaryota > Viridiplantae > Streptophyta > Magnoliopsida > Sapindales > Anacardiaceae > Pistacia > Pistacia vera. The sequence continues at coordinate 224,648 of NW_022196457.1, forward strand.
TACTCCAAACTGAAGCAAACTAAACTAATGCCTGATACTAAAGCTGATGCTTTCAACAAGTCAATCTGATACTAATGTTATTTCAGCCAACTGAAGCAAACTTTAACTGTTGCTAATTGAACCTGATGCTTTCAACAAGTCAATCTAATACTGATGCTATTTCAGCCACACTGAAGCAAACTTCAACTGATGCTAATTGAAACTGATGCTTTCAATAAGTCAATCTGATATTGATGCTATTTCAGCCAAACTAAAGCAAACTTCAATTGATGCTAATTGAAACTGATGCTTTCAACAAGTCAATCTGATACTGATGCTATTTCAACCAAACTGAAGCAAACTGAAACGGACGCTTTCAACTGAAACAAATTGAAACTGACTGGACTACTGTAAAATCAACTTGATGCTCCAGCACTTTGCACTTAAGAAACCGATACTTATTTCAAAAAGGTCAACTGTGATATTCCAGCAAGATTAATGTTGATAAGCTCATCCTGATACAACTGTAAACTCATCCTGATGCTCCTACACTTTACAGACTTAAGAAACTGATAATCATTTCATCAAGATTAACTGATACAACTGTAAAATCATCCTGATGCTCCAGCATTTTACAAACTCAAGAAACTTTAGAAGAGGAAGATGCATTTTGTTAAGGAGAAGAAGCTTTTACAGGAGATGAAACTACTGTAAGTTTTGCTCAAAGACACTCAACTCTGGAAGTGGACAGAGACTTGGTAAAGATGTCAGCAGTCTGATGTTCTGTAGGGACATATTGAACCTTTAAGTTGTTGACAATGACTTGTTCTCGAATATAGTGGGCATCCAATTCAATGTGCTTGGTTCGAGCATGGTAGACAGGGTTGGATGCAAGAGAACCTGCACTCTGGTTATCACACCAGATGACAGGTATTTCAGGAAGGTTCAGACCAATTTCAAAGAAAAACTGCAAAACCAAGCAATTTATGTTGCTCCCTAAGCAAGGGCTCTATATTCGGCCTCAGTAGATGACAAAGACACTACTTCCTGCTTTTTAGAGCTCCATTGCAAGAGGTTGGGACTAAGGAATAAACAAAACCCACTTGTCGATCGTTCGACATTAGTGAAACATTCAAGATGAAATCACTAAATCTTAGTGAATTGAATTCCAAAATCAGTGGTGCCTTTAAGATAACGAAGAAGTCTCTTACAAGCTTGCCAATGGAGTTGAGTGGGGGTTTTGAGCAATTGACTTAACTTGTTAACGGAGTAGGCAATATTAGATCTTGATAGAATGAGACATTGCAGGGCACCAATTGTGCTTCTATAAAGAGAAGGTTTGTCAAACAACTCACTATCTTCAAATTTCAATTTGTTCCTTAGAGCCATAGGGGTTGAGCATGGTTTGGAGTCACTCATACCAGTTTTTATCAGGAGATCCCTAGCATATTTATCTTGACTCATGTGAATACTTGAATCTGTCCTATGTACCTCAAAGCCTAAGATGTACTTGAGAGAGTCAAGAGTTTTCAATGCAAACTCAATATTCAGCTTGTGAACAATATCATGAACCAATTTAGCATCACTCCCAGTCAATAGAATGTCATCAACATAAACCACTGCATACATAACTTGACCATTGTGTTTATAAATGAAAAGACTTGAATTAGCCACTGAAGAAGTAAATCCCTACTAGAGAAAAGCATTTTTGAGCTTCTCAAACCAAGCTCAAAGAGCTTGTTTGAGACCATAGAGGGCCTTTATCAGTTTGCATACATGAAGGGGTTTTTTGCTATCAATAAAACCTTGAGGCTATGCCATGTAGACTGTCTCGATAAGCTCTCTATTTAGAAATGCATTATTAACATCGACTTGTTGAATATCCCAACCATAGGTGACAGCCAAGCTAAGTATAACTCGAATTGTGGATGATTTAATGACAGGGCTGAATGTTTCTAGATAATCCACCCCAGGTGTTTATTGAAAACCTTTAGCAGCAAGTCTTGCTTTGAACCTTTGAATAGATCCATCAGAATTTTGTTTAATTCTAAACACCCACTTGCATCCTACAATGTTCATATGAGACTCAACTGGTACAAGTTTCCACGTATGATTAGATATCAGCGCTTGAAACTCACTGTCCATGGTAGCCTTCCAAGAGGGGTGAGAGAGAGCTTCAACTACACGGCCTGGCTCATGGGTATCTAATGAAGAGGAAGGGCTGATAGTGGTGGTCAAATGGGAGCTATGATGTTTGGACTTTGACCAAGTGATCATAAGGTGAGTGTTTAGGGAGTGTGAAGATGTTGGCTTAGACGACTCTGTTAAGGTAGTAGGAATGGAAAAGTGTTTATCAAAAGGTAGCTCTACTGCTAGATGAATAGACTCAAAAGAAGTTGGACATGAGGATTTAGGTGAGTGAGTAGGTTGTGATTTTGAATCTGATGGTGGAGTATTCTGGTGAGAAATGTGTAGAGTGGATGTGTTTTGAGGGTTGGTAGGAGATAAGGTGGAAAAATCTGCTAGTGGGGAAACAATAGTATAAGGTAAATGTGACTGAATTAAAGTATCAGGTGCAGAAGGTGACTAAGACAACGTTGTATTTGTTGAACTTTGCTAACCATTGGTAGGCAGAATAGGTGAAGAAAGAGATATAGAAGAAGGACTGGAAATGGGTGCTGATAATGAAACACTGGTAGGGAGTAAAGGAGTAGGCATTTTGAACAAAGTTTCATCAGTAAATGAGGAATAATAAGCATTGTTTCTGGAATTGAAATTGTGTCAGTGGCAAAAGGGAACCTGGTTTCATCAAATTTTACACTCTGACATATGTAAATTTTTCCTTTAGGATCCATGCATTTATACCATTTGTGATGCATGTTGTACCCAACAAAAACACATGTTGTAGTATGGAAATCAAATTTGTGAGAGTTGTAAGGTCTTAGGAAAGAATAGGTAGCACATTCAAAGACTTTAGTGTGGTTATATGCTGGAATTTGTTTGAAGAGAACTTGAAATGGAGAAAAACCAAACAAGACAGGTGTGGGTAGCCTATTTGTGAGGTAGGAGGTAGTTTGAAAGGAAAACCACCAGTATTTCAAAGGCATACTAACTTGAGCAAGAAGGGTTAGGCCTTGTTCGACTATTTGTCTATGTTTCCTTTCAACTCGTCCATTTTGTTTACGAGTGTAGGGACATGAATGCCTAAAAATAATGCCATGATCAAGAAAATATGAGCCCAACTTCTATATTCAAACACCCCCCAACCCACCCCCCCCCCCCCCCCCTTTTCCCTCCCTTCCCTCCCTCAAATCTATTTGAACATATTAGAATAGTATTGAACTATTTTTCTGCCATAACATGAAACAGTTTGAATATGAGTTGTGTTTCAGATTTGTTTTTCAAAGGGAAAACCCAAATGAATCTGTTGTAGTTAGATGTAGGAACTGAATGTAGTATTTGAAGCCTTTAGGGGATGGGATAGGAGATGGACCTCAGAGGTCTGAGTGAATTAATTCTAAAGGTTGAGAGGCTCTTGAATATGTCCTAGGAAAGGTGGATTGATGTAGCTTGCCGAATTGGCATGCTGAGCAGAAGTCAAAATTGTGTGATGTATTTGTAAAAGATGTAAGATTTTGACAAGAACTGATGCATTGGGATGACCAAATGTGTGTGCCATAGCATTCCACTAGTTTTAGTAGCAGAGAAGGATTGAACATTTTTATTATTATCAACATCAGCAGTGTTACAAGGAGAAACAAGTGTAGGAAAATTTGAAAACACATCATTATTCTTAGGCACACAACCAATATTGACATTATTTTTAGTACAATCTTTTAGTACTGAAGAAAACAAAGGCTTTATGGATTGTGATGGACTAGGAAGTTGAGCTGAAGAATGAAAAACAAAGACATTGGATTGAGGAAAATCAGCAGGCAAGTTAGACTGTGGAGTGATTGGAGTTGGAAGTTGATAAAGACCATCTTTAAGCCTTCCTTGAAGAAGAACCACTTTGGATTGTTTGTCCTTAACAACACAATGGTCAGCCAAAAGTTCAACAATTACATTGTTGTCTCTAGTAAATTTAGATATACTGAGCAGATTTTTGGTAATATGGGGAACACATAAGACATTTTTAAGATAAAGAGACCTAGAATGACATGGTAAAGAGGTATAGCCAGTGTGAGATATAGTAAGAAGCTCACCATTCCTAACCTGAAGCTATTCGCTGCCTGAATCCATATACCAGGAGGCATCCTAGACAATGAAAGGTACTGCAACATAATTGGCAGTAGGATTAGCATAATGTGATGGCTGATTTTGTGACAAAATCACCTGATTATGAGCATTTGATGATGTGTTAGGATCATGAATCATTTGAGGCTATCCCGAGACTGCCGAATTAGATCCTGCTAGAGGACTGACTTGATTGACTTGAGCAGAGTTCTGACCTCCAGAGTTATTGTAAAATGATGCTCTAGAATGACCAATTGAGGTAGACATTGGACTTGAGTTGAATCCAGCTAGTGAAGTCATTAATCAGGATTGTAAGGAGGCTGGTGGGAATTTGGAGAGGAGTACAACAATCTTGAAAAACCAACTGGTGGTTTGGTGGAGTAACCAGGAGCAAAATTAGATCGCATCATGGAGTTGTTTCCTCCGATAAAGCTTATATCGAATCTATGATAATAATTTAGAGCTAAATGCCCTGTTTTACCGCAGACTTGGCAGATAAGCTTGCCTCTTCCAACTCCTCATCCTCTTCCTCTATTTCCAGCAAATTGAGGAGAGTAAAAGGTAGGTTGTGGTGCTGGATTTGCAAACTGACTTGGTACATCATTCACAAACTGATTTTGTGCTGAATTCACAAACTGGCTAGAAGCTGGATGTACAAGTTGGCTGTGGCTAAGTCTAGAAATGGGGTTGTGTTGTGAAAAACCAGAAGATTGCATGGTTGAAGACGGAGGTTGTTCGCTGTGATATTTCTTGTTATTATCACCAGTTGTCAAGTTTACAAAATGAACAGAACCTCCTTGAAATTCAGTATTTACGAGTGAGTTCAATCTAAAATTGGCTCTTTCTAATCTCAGTTCATATTTCTATAAAATAACTTGTGCTTCTTGGACAGACAAAGATCAATTCTGGATTCTAACCTTGTGGTGATATTTACTACGGTAGCGTCATACTCAGAACCGAGGTCATCAAGTATGTAGTTCAATAGCTCTTCATCAGTAACTAATGTTCTACTAGAATTCAGTATTTCAGCAAAGTTTTTCATTTTCATGAAGTAATCATGAATGCTTAAATTGTCCTTTCTACTGTTTTGCAACAAATTCTTAATATGGAGCGTTTTAGTTCTTGACTCAGTAAGGAACTCCTTTTCTAATGCAATCCACATATCGGAAGAAAATTGACATTTCGATTCAATTGTAAACATAGACTCAGATATTGAACTAAGAAGCTAACTTACTAGAAGTTTATCTGTCTTTTTCCACTGATTATACTCTGGATTAGGTTTCTTTTCTGCAATTTCTATTGATCCTTCACTTTGAACTTTGATGAAGGGAGCTGGGCAAGATATCAGACCAATGAGATGCTCTTCTAGGTCGTGTGAACCCATGACAAACAGAATCTGTGATTTCCAAAATCTGTAATTATCCCTAGTTAGTTTAGGAGATATTACAGGTAGAGTAGAAGACACCATTGTTTGGGAAATTGCAGAATTGATGGTTTTAGAGGTTATTTTGTGATCTGAATTGTGTTGATTGGGAGAAAATTGAGAGAAATCAACCATTTGTGATGTTTGTCAAGCAGCTCTGATACCATGTGAGTTGTTCAGCTCTGGAACAGAGAGAAAACATACAAGAGGAAGCAAGAATTCCTTATTGATTTGCTTAAAACAAAATGGTATAGTAAATGCATGGCACTTTTATAGTGCTGAGATAACAGTAACTAACTGTTAAAACAAATTGAAAGTAAACGGCAGATTGACTAACTCAACTCTCTCTAATTCTTTACTAACAACCAATGACACAATATGCTTAGCAATTGTTATGTCTAAATATAATTGATTTATGTGATTACAATAAAGCTATTTACAAACTATTTAAACAATCACTAAACATACCCGCGCAACGCGTGGGCCTTCCATCTTGTTAGAGATAAGTTAAAGATTTTAAGTGAATGTAGAGATAGCTTTTATTGTAGATTGAAACAAGCAAATTAATATAGGTTTTCAGCCTATCATATTGGTGAGAGTATTTACAGTTCAACCTATTATATTAGTGAAAGCTTAGTGATAGAAGATGAAATTTTAGGAAATATTATCGTACCACGATGTTATCACATTAATGGTACCACTAGAGGTGGGCAAGGCCCAGGCCCTCAAGGACTGGTCCTTGAAAGACTGGGCCCAAATTGGTCGGGATCGGGCCTATGACTTTTGTTAGGTCCGAACTGGTCCCAAGACTAGTCCTATGGGCAATATCCTGTGAGACAATTGCAATTTCGAGTGGCCAAGTCTGAATGGGGTCTCAATCTTTCTGAGATGATAGAATCCCTTTCTTTTCTAGCAATATGTGGTCCTTTCCATTAAGAAAAATGATACAGTTACCAAAAAATTGATATCAAATTCATGCACCGACAGACGTGGCATTATTTTATTGCATTTTCATATTCCATTATTAAATTTTCATTAAATCACGCACATACCTGTTTCGATTCCACTAAGGTCAATCGGATCTCTTTAATTGGTGCAAATTTTTGTATCAACAGAAACTATATTATCATAATTAAAATTCATTTGAAGAGATGGAAGATGGAATCAAACAAAAGAAATATAACGGATCGTTCTTGCTTAGGGCTTGCTTTAAGAAATTAATTTTTGTAAGGAATCAAGAAGAGGCAAAGAGAAGCAGTTCAAGGCAAAGAGACCGCCAGACTATGCCAAAGAGAAAAGAAAAGAAGAGAGAAGAATTTATGTTTATTTTTCAATATATTGTAAGCTTGTACAATGGCTTTTAGTAGGGATCAATAGAAATCGCTTATGCAAAAAGACGATATATACCTTGTTATCCATATTTATATCATCCATATGTTTCATGCATATAAATATAATAGTTGCAGCCTCGTTTAGTTTAATTTGTGGAGTTATGTTTTCGACACATATCCGCTGTCAAACTCAGATTTTCTTTTATTATAAATGATGGAGTTAAGGTTAAGTGGTTAACAAAGAAGTTTAGAAGGAAAATTCTTAAAGAAGATTAATTTCAGAATAAAATAGAAAATGTTTATAAAATAATTTTTTTAAATGATTTTAATTATTGGGCATGAAAAACAAAAATTAGCGTGGCTTAAATAGCACCACTCTTGGGTTAAATAAAATGAGTTCAAACCCCCCGCTTGCAGCGTCAACATGGATTGGAGTGTCCCGTCTACAAAAACAGTTTCTAAAATCAGGTAATGAATAATTGTAAATTGGCATATTAATAATAAATAATTACCCAGTTTGTTTGCTCTTCTCAGTCAAGAGATCATTCAAAAACTTAACATCTTCAAATTCTCCATTGACAGTGGAACCAAGAATAGCAGCAACACAAATAGTGTTCTCATCTACCATTTCAACTGCTTTTTGAGGGTCCATTACATAGTATCCACCTCTTAGCTTCACCTCCTTCAGCTCCACCTCAAAGTACCTTCCAAATTTCTCCCAGCACACCTAACGAAAGATATTTTATGTTATAACTAATTAATGATAATTCATAAATTGGATGATGAATAATTACCTGAACATTGTGCTCAAACCTGGACACACATGTCAAAATATGCTCCCATGCCTCCTGTAAATAATTTCCATCTTCATCTGCAATTGTGACTATTGCCTGTGGACAATGTAAAATATCAAATGCAGCATCAGAATGAAGTTCAATGAATTATCCAGAGATGACAGATATACAGGTGTCATTGAAAGAGAAGTGAACTCAGATATATTAAAAAACAACAATAATGATATCATTTCAAAGAGTCAGATATACCATTAAGTTATTGAATTTGAATACACAAAATAAACTAAATATTAAAAATCAAACTTGACCTTATTTTCTTTGCATCAAGAAACCCACAAACCTGTGCTACACCTGCACCATCATTAACCACATAACACAACTTGAATCAATAACAATAGCCATATAAACAAAAACAAATCAAAGTGCACAAACAAAACAGAGACACACTTATTAGCTTCTAGCGAAAATATGCAGGTTGTTATTTTGTGTTGCATAAGATTATGGCTTGCCTCAAGTTTATTCTTAACAGAGTGAGTAGTTGAATGCTGCAAAATCAAATCAAAACACACACAATTAATTAGGGTCTAATGCATGGATGTGTTGCTGACAAAATTGAGAAAACAAAAAAAAATTAATGAAGTTTATTGAGTCAGACCGCCCATAAATCTCGAGCATCAACCACTGCTGATGATTTGAGGCCAATGTCACTCAGTCAGCTCTTATGGTGGCTTTGGAAGATCCTCTGTTCCACAATATTACTGCTATCCTATTGCCACTTAGAGGACCAGCCCAGACCTGGAAACTTAGAAACATTTATTAATATAATGAACTATAAATCAGTTGCAAACATTGTTATAAAATACACACACTTATGATATATGGTGATCAAAAGACTAACCTTGGTTAACAGAAATAACCTCCTTGTTGGTAATCACCTCCAATGTGTCCTTGTCCATGGAACGAATATCACACCAAGGATAAGGGGAGCCTACAGAATCATTGACAAAAAGTATATAGCCATTTAGAGCAGGGTCAACACCAAGTGTATGTGAATTGTCCTTAAATATGATCAATCAAGCACCTTTGCTAAAGCCCAAATGCTGAAGTGGGAGCGGTATTCTTCTGTTGACATTCCTCTGTTGCCCACCTCAAGCATTTCAAGGTCTAAAGATTCAACAACAAAGTAAAAAATCATGAGTTGGTAATATATGGTAGATTGACATGTATATATAGTTGGCTCTAACCATTCCATCCACCCGGTCCAGCAAAAGAAGCCCATTGGTCATTCTGATCAGCATTTGATGTCACACTGCAGAAGCAGAATCATCAATTTTCATGGTTTAACCACTCTCTTTGATTTTGGAAGAATAAAAGAAAACTACCTATCCCAAGTATCTTTGATATCTCCAGTTGTTCTCCAACTGTTTCCAATGTTATGTGCCCATGTTGCAGAGTCTTCCTGGCCCCTGCATATGCACCAATTTTATTTCTTTGACTGTGTCCTGAAGAAACTTGGCATATTCTATTATAGCATTTAGCTTCCTTTTCAAAGCTTCCTACCCAAAAACAAATTAAAGTGACATTAAGCATTCTGCAAGACCACAAATAATCCATTTTCTGTAGATAGCCAAGAGAAAAAGAAGAGTTAGACATTTAAGAATTAATTGACAAATAGAGATTTCAATAATACAACTTAAGCAGTACATCCTTACTTCCAATGACTGTGATGCCACATTTTGAACAACCTGTAATGCCATTGACCAAAAGTTAGATAAAACAGTACCAAATATATATTATAAATTAAATTTCGATCATACTGAATTAACTATCATTCAATTTTGAAGACAATAGCAATCAACTAATTAATCCAGATACAAACTCAAATTGGTTGCAAGTAACATTCAAACTCGAACTTATTGAAAATCTAAATAAAGAAAATGAATCTACATGAAACTAATTGAAATTGTTTGTATTTTACTCCAGCAGTTCCTATACAATTATGAATTCAAATTCTTTGTATCTTTGTTTATGTATTATTCTTTACACGTCATCAGTAACAGAAATCAAACGAAATTAATAGTAAAAGTAGGAACCTGAGGAAAGAAGTTGGAGACATCGAAGCCTTGAGCAATGAGCGAGAAATCACTTAAGAGCCTCGCACTTCTCTAAATCAAATCTGTTGTCAAGTAAAGGCGCGATGTTAACGCTTTCCAGAAAGGCAAATTCAGAAAATACACGGATGAAATTGAGAGGATCCATACTCATGTTAGGCACAATCTCCATTAATTCGTCTTCCGCCGTAAAATAAACCTGGTCATCAACAATTCAAACACCGATTGCAAGTAAAAAACATAGAATTTTTTTTTTTATTTTTTATTTTTTAGAAATCAAAACCTCTTCTGGAGAAAACGGAGAAATGGGAGAATCAGATTGACCAGCCATCCTTGCAAGTATAATCGGTTCGGATTTGAAGCTGGAGTAGACGTAAACGGGCCTTAGAAAGTCATGGAGCCATCTGTGAAAGGTGGAGTCAGAGATTGATATTTCAACGGCAGATAAACACACATAAACAAATAGTCGGGAGATGGCTCCTGGTCTAATTGCATGTCATCGACTACATTCTAAGACCAAATTTTGTAACATTACAATAATTCAAAACCTACCCAATTCTCAGCTTTACTTTTTCTAGCAGAAAATCATAATCAAATCAACAAACTCACTCAGGGAGGAAGAAGAAGTGTTAAGAAATATGAATTTTAGAGATGAGACTAAGAACCGTGCAAGGTTGATATGAACGTTTGGAATACCACTGCCTTCATTAACATCTCTTTAAATCATAGCCTTTAGAATACCAATACAATGCATCAATATCTCATTAAACCTACATATTATGTGTCACTCAACTAAGGTATGCTTAAGGATCCTGCGTGAAAATCTACATAGAGTCCAAATGGCAATCAATAGAGATTGTGAGCTTCAGGATTATATAGATATATAGATATAGATATATCGTAGTTTCATGACCAACTAAAACAAACTATCTGCATTTTTTCTATTTACATTTTTTCCTCACTTGTATTTAATCTCGGTTCCTCTTCACTTTCTACTCACAACATGTTGATGCAAAAATACATCAACTAGAGTGATATGATCTACCTTGAGATGTTAACATTAATGGTTAGTTTTTTGTTATATGGGCAGTACATAGAGCCAGTGTAGGTCGTGCCGTGCCTAAAAATTCAAGGCCCGTCATGCTGTGGGTCATACCATGTCAAGGCCCACAACAATTTGTGCCCTATCATGCCATGTCGGCCCACCAAATTTGAAGGCTCACGACATGGCCCGTTATATATCGTGTTGTGCCTTAGACCGTGCTATGGGTCGGCCCGCATGCTTTGTAAAAATATTTAATTTTAATATTTATAAATTATGGTAATTTTGATTTATTATTAATAATTATTATAAAAATATTTTATATGTTATATTTAGTGACATTTTGTGTTTATATTAATTAAAAAAAATATAATCACTATAAAATATAATAAAATAATGAGACATTGAAATATTAATTGAATTTCAACACTTTTTATTTCTTATAAGTTATAATTATAAATTACAAATACAAACTTAGAAATTAGGATTAAGAATTATTATACATTTTCATTTTTATTAATTTCTAAATTCTTAAAATCTTCAAATATATCTTCAATAACACGATTTTGAAGCTTGAAATCTGCCGCCACCCAATCTTTCATACACATCAATAGCACTTGGATGTAAATTTGATCTTCTCTCATCCAATACACATCCACCTGCACTAAAAGCTTATCTGATGCTACTGTAGAAACTAGAGGCATTAGTAAATCACATGCGATGGCGGAAAGTACAGGATAAGTATTTTGATGTGCTTTCCACCATCGAAGTATATCAAATTGATCATTTTGAATCATAGTTTCAGCCGAATGATCTATGGTTAAATAATTTGTTATTTCACTATATGAAAAGCTTGCACCTACTGGTTGTTTACCTTTAATGATGATAGACCAAATAAGCTCTTTACCTCTAGAGGAACTTGATCTTGATGGTGGTTGTATATTTGTCGTGTTTTCACATTTGAAGTAATAAAGTTCTAATATTTTCTAATGAAATTTTTAAAGGAGTCTCTAGATTTGTTGAAATTTCTTCTATCATAGTATTTACTCCTAATAATTTTACCTGAGGATCCATTACGGTAGCTAAAGCAAACAATATAGGCATTTTTTTCCAATTTTTTTCTAAATTTTATTTCCACCTTTTTTTTTTTTTTTTTTTGCAATATCCCCAAAAACTGCATGATTTCTATATTCTTGAAAAATAAAACTAAACAAGTTGTAGGATAATAAATACCAGAACATTGTTCAGTAGATTTAGTTAAAGGTTCCAAAATATTCATTAAGGAAAAACCAAGTTCCCAATGATTTCTAGTCAATTGATGATCATATTGTTTTGTATTAAAAAATTGTGTAATAGTGTTTTCATATGATTCACAAGATTTTAACATTAAACTATTTTATTTTTTTAATTTTTAATTTTTGATTTTTTAAAACTTTTTTAATTTTTATTTCTTTAGTGCCATGCCATGCCAGCACAAGTGCCTTTTTTAAGGCCCACGACACAGCTCGCATAATCGTGAGTCGTGCCATGCTTTTTTCTGTGCCGTGTCATGCTGTATCGTGTCATGGGCTGACACAGCCCACCGCTGGCTCTAGCAATACATATTTTGATATGGGGGTAGGACAATCTTTTTGGACTTTTTAGGATTGTTTGTACATATCCTTAGATGGTGTACATGGGATAGGCATTTTGTTTTTTTGGAGTTATGCACAAATAGATAGGTACGGATGAAAATGTGGGGTGCATACTATCATTTTTGGTTATGCACACATGATAGTGCATTTTGGACTTTTATTGCTCATCATTTATAAAAATCCATGTATGAACTATTACTTTTATATGCAATGAAGGTATTTGATGTTATTGATCTAGATTTTTATATTGTGTTACTTTTATTTTGTTGATATTGAATGTATAAACCATGTCAATTATAAAGAGCATAAATAATGCTCTTAAATGTTAACCAATTATCTATTAAAGTATTAGTTGCAGAAATAATAGAGCACCTAGACTAATCAATAATACCTTACTAAAATAATTAGTTTCCAAAACTCATATACAATCAGTTACTATATTATTTAGATGCAAAAAATTAATTTTAATAACTAAATAATTAGTTACAAAATGTGAGAAACCAAATTAGGCATACACATTCCCTAACTAAAAACGTAATGCTTTTGCCACTAATTTTTCTCTCATAAAATCAAACATTCTGCAACTAATTTTACCGTAGTAGAAAGTAATTTACTAGATTTGGGTTCAACATTCAATGTCTAAAATTATTGAAATTAACCACTAATTTTTTGTCATTAAAAGATACATTCTTCAACTAATAAAATAGTCACGAAACACTTTTACCAAATTACCCTTGCACATTCAACGCCTAATTTTTTTGGAATTCACCACTAATTTTTTTCTCACTAAAAAATACATTTTCAACTAATTGAATAGTCACGATACACTTTTACCAAATTATCCTTACACATTTAGCATCTAAGTCGGAGGACTATTTCAAATAGCAATTAGTAACTAAATTGTTAGTCACTAAAACAAAACTTTCCGCATCTAACATAATATTTAGTTGCCCATTCTTTCTAGGACAGCGATTCTGCAACTAAATGGCGACTACATAAATTTAGATCCGCAAGATAGTTAGCATCAAAATTGGATGATCTATGTCTAAATTTCCTAGACGATCAATGCCATTTTTCTTGAAGTGTATTTGTATATTGCAAAAAAATATATGCTATGTTACATTAAAGTTTAAGATAAAATAAAATATTTATCTAAAGTTGTTTGGGACAATGATTTATACTTTAGAGTTGTTACCACGTCTTTTAACTTGCGAGTACGTAATAACTTGCTAGCATGGACACCTTCTTGTTGAAGTCAAAATATTTTCAAGCATGTTTAGAGCTTATTGGTATAAAACTTTTTGTATTTTTGTACTATCGTTCTTAGAATTATTTTATTTCTTTTCTTGTTTAATTACAGCAACAACTACTAAAATAATGAATTGAAATCTTAATACATACTACTAAAACATGAATTATAAAATAAGAAATCAAAATAGTAAGTTTTGTAATTACATCTCTATTAAGTTATAACATCCTTATAGTAATAACTTAGTTTGATTCCATCATTATGATTATAGTGAGGTTTTACAGCATTTTCTTTTTCTATTTTTTATCGTTATTAATCCTTTTTTTTTTTTTAACACTCTTAGACGGCTGGGGTATTACATCCATCCTAACAAAAGGCTTTTGCATACTCTCTCACAAGCCTCCTTCATCCCACGGTTATGTTATTTCATCACAAGCCCACAATTTCTTAAGGCTTTGATACTCTTTATCACAAGTCCATCCTTCTTAAGGTTGTCGCACTCCTTATTATGAGACCACCCTTTCTTAAAGCACCAGGATATTACCAAATATCAATCACAAGTAATGGCATGTGACAATGCAACTACCGTATGCAAAAAGGAAGTGTTTTTTTATTTTTTCCAAAGGTTAGCAGACCCAAACCACTTCAATGGGGAAATACTTGTGGGTTATGAAATGGAGGTGTAAGAACATCTAGTGAAGCTTATTAAACTGAAGTATTGTTGTGAAATAGACCACTTGGGGGTACCTAACTGGTATTTTGGTTTAACAAGTGTGAAAGTCTTTCTTTACAAACTTAAGTTGAAAAAGTATTTAAATAATTTTTGAAAACTCTGTTATACACATTAAAAAATGAATTATAATTCACTCAGTTGACAATGTGAATAGAATTAAATTAAAAAACAACATCCCAAAAAGATCAACACTTTGATTATAGAATACTGAATTAATATTAAAGGGTTATAGACAAACTTGTTTGTGCAATGATTCTTGAATCTTGAATTTCTTAGAAGAGGAGCGACAATTTTTTTTTCAAAAAGGCAGAGAGCGTAAGTCTTCATTTCCAATAATGCAAACTAAATGATTACTTCCAAAATGGGTTTCAGTTATCTTATCGCATTTGGAAAGGGGACTTAGTCAATTTAATAATAGTTTATTAGGTCCTCCCATTACAGGCCCAATAAACCCTAAGGCCCACGCTTTGTTGTTAGTCCAGATTAATCAAATGAAGTGTAATTGGTTAAACTTTAATATGATCATATTAAACCCATTAGTATATCAGTGGACTATTAATTTACCCGATTTTAATCAAAACTAACATATAATTAATGCTAGCCCACAATTAGGAAATTTTTCTAACATTCCTCCACTTGGGCAACATTAATTATTTTATTTTAATTTTAAGAAAAGAAAAAATTTTTGACTCCTAGATAAATATAACTTTTTAACTTTAAAGTGGCCATTATTTTAAGAAAACAACATAGTCTAGAGATAACACTTCAACCAACAATCCAGTCAATATGATTATCAATAATGAACCAAGGCAATCTTTACATCTTAAAACGACATAAGATCAGTACATGATTACAATTACTAATAATCAAATCACATGGATCAGTAATCTGGCAGTGTGGCAAGGATAGCACCCCAACAAGATATACAACATTGTGTCTCAAGAATAAGGTTTCTCTTGAGAATAACAGTTGTAAGGATATGTTTCATATATTGAAATTGAAATATCATTGACTAAAACATATTGGTTTCGTTGGAAGCCATGTAGCTTCTTTGGAAGCTATGAGACGTCTCTTGCTTTTCTTGAAAGCATAAAGATTAAAGAAAGGTCTTAATCAAGACTGATAGGATAATAACACGTGTTTTGATCACTTGTTGGGGTGCTATCCTTGCCACACTGCCAGATTACTGATCCATGTGATTTGATTATTAGTAATTGTAATCATGTACTGATCTTATGTCGTTTTAAGATGTAAATATTGTCTTGGTTCATTATTGATAATCATATTGACTGGATTGTTGGTTGAAGTGTTATCTCTAGACTATGCTGTTTTCTTAAAATAATGGCCACTTTAAAGTTAAAAAGTTATATTTATCCGGGAGTCAAAATTTTTTTATTTTCTTAAAATTAAAATAAAATAATTAATATTGCCCGCTAGTTTTACATCAATCTTTTCTTTCTTTTCACAAATTAGTGGTGTGACAGCTGTCACATCACTTTGTACAAAGACTCTTTGTAAAAGTCTTTGTACATATAACATTTCTCTTAATTAAAATGTCTGTATCGGTAACTTGTGTGGCTTTGTATAATTTTCTGGAGAGTTTTATTTTAAAATAAAATAAAAATAGTTGTGGTTATAGGTCTTTAAACCCTTTGACCACAAGCTTTGGTATGTTCCATATCTACCACTAGAACATAAGATTTGAACCATGGCGGAAAACACTTCATTTGACCTTGGGTTAGAATGCCTATGAAAGTGCACGAAAACCTAGGGAATATTGATTAGTATATATATATATATATATATAAACAAATATATCAAAACAACGATCATGACCAAAAAAAAAAAAAAAAAAAAATATGCTAACTCATCATAAATAGTATAGCATAAAATCAACAGTCATTCATCAATAACTCCCACTAACCTATAGTATCAAAAGACTCTAAAATATCGATATTTTCTACATGACCTTTAAAAGAAATGGATCTAAGTCCTTTGGTTAGTGGGTCAGCCAACGTACTATCAGTACTAATGTACTGTACAACAATGTCTCCCTTTTTAACTAGGTTCTTGACAGTAAGATACGTTATCTCTCTATGCTTTGACTTGATACTAATTTTATTGTTCTTGGAGAAGAACACAACTGCATTATTGTCACAATAGATTGTCAATGGCCTAGATATGGAATCAACCACACCTAGATCAGTAATGTAATTCTTCAACCATATAGCCTGAGTAGTTGCCCCATAACATGTAATGAATTATGCATACATGGTTGAAGAGGCTATCAAAGTTTGCTTAATACTTTTCCATGATATGGTTGCACCTGCGAGCAAGAAAACGTATCTTGAAGTAGACTTTAAGTCATCTAGACAACCACCAAAATCTAAATCAGAATATCCAACTACTTCAAGATTTTCAACCCTTTTGTATACAAGCATGAAGTCTTTTGTCCTTTGCAAGTATCTCATAACTTTCTTGGCTGCAACCTAATGATTAAAACCCCGGTTCGAAAGATAACGACCAAGGACATTTACAGAAAAAGCTATGTCTGGTCTCGTGCATACATGTGCATACATCAAGCTCCCAATGGCACTAGCATAATGTAACGCCCCACTCGAGATACATAGCCATTGTTTATGGTATGGCCTCAAGGGTTACTGAATTGTCCCTAAATGAGTTTGTATATTGTTCATGTTGTTTGGTTGGCCCTTGGTTGAGTTTATGTTTTGGGTTTGGTTGAGTGTTTACCTTGGAATTGATCAAGACTTAGCGGATTTTGGAGTTGCAGTCTTCGTCGGGGCGAAGAATAGTCTTCATCGCGGCGACGTTGGCTTTGTGTATGGCGGTGTCGGTTCTGTAATTCTTCGCTCGGGCGACAGAGAATCCTTCGCCGCGGCAAAGGGCCGGCTAAGTTTTTGTATGAATTTCTAGAGAATTCTTTCCTAAGGGCAAAATGACCATTCTACCCCTAATTAGCAGGAAAAGTGGGGAGTAAAATGCAAGAAAATTTCATGGAGAATAGTGTAGAATAGGGTTGAGTTTGTAAAGAATTAAAGGATAAAGGTGAAATTTTCAAGAAAGAGTAGAGGCAAAATGGGAAAGAGTGTATATTATAATAGCTAATAAGGGTTTAGTTCTCTAAACCCCTTCATTTTCACCCATTTCCACCGCCTCTTCATCTCTCATTTTCTCTCAATTCCTCACTTAATCTTCCAAGGGATTTTTGGGAGTTTTGAGTTGGGATTTGAAAAAGATTTGATCCTAAGCAAGAAGAGGTAAGAATATCTACTCTAGATATGAGTTTTATTTATGTAAGGGTTAAGTTCTTACTAAGTTTATGCTTAGGAAATAAGGGAAAGCTAAGGTCCAACAAGAGTAGAGAGTTTTAGTGAAGACTACTCAAGTATGAGGTAAGTAAATTCAACATAAGCTAAAGTTTAAGAAATTCTTGAGTAGAGATTTATTTATGCATGAATATATGATGCTTGTTGAGAAATTGAGGAGAGATATATGTCTACTTGTTGAGAAATTGAGTTGAGAAGAGTATTTATGTTATGTTTGTTGGATATTTCCTTTATGGGAAGTGTTGATATGTGATGAGTTTGAGATGAAGTTGGAGGAGATTGAGTAGATATTTTGGGAGTGTTCTTCTATGATAGGAATTATGTCCATAGAAGGGAGTTTCTTCCCATTTTGGATGGTTAAAAAGAGAAGGAGAATTGTAGTTAGAGAAGAGTTTTTGTATGCACATGAGTTGCCTGATAAAATGCCTAAGTGAAATCTGTCATGTCACAGGCGTGACTTTTCTAAGTGAATTTTGGGCATCTTACGTATTGAACTGGGCTGAGACCAAAACATCAAAGTTGTAGCCCTGTCTCTAAGCTTTAAACCTAGACAAAAACTGTAGCAATCCGATGTGTATAACTCAAGTTATACTCTTTTTAATGTAACCTATGCAGAACAACTGTCTTTGATGCAACATTGCATTTTGGCATTTCCTAAGTGCATTATTGAGCATGAGCCATCCATGTGCATTAATTGTGCATTGAGAAGTAGCTTAAGAAAGAGTAGAGAACTTTGTGAATGGACTGCTCTAAGAGTTAAGCTATACTATGAGTACTAGCTTGAGGAAGAGATGAATATTAGCTTGAGCAAGAGTAGAGAATTTTGAGTATAAGCTATACTATGAGTAATAGTTTGAGTGAGAAAGAGTAGAGAATGTTGAGAATAGCAACTCTAAGAGTAAAGAGAATGAGAACACTCTAATAGTAAAGAGAAAGAGAGATTGAGCACTAGTGAATAAAAGAGAGAAAAGTGCTACAGAAGAGAATAGAGTAGGTTGTGCGATGGGGAACCCGTGAGTGATGAATAAAGTCACGAGAGTGGGTGCTTTGTGATCCCCAGCCGTGCCTCCGGTTAGATGGGGCCGTGACTGTCACGAAGAGTGGAACATGAGGTTCCAGTCGTGCCTCCGATAAGATGGGGCAGTGACATTCAGAGAGAGAGAGAAAGAATACACTCACGTGGCCAAGGGTTCCGAATCCATGCATGACCGAGTCCGATCGGCAGAGAATGAGTAGAAGTCATGAAGAGTGGGTTGGTGCTTTGTGATCTCCACCCAGCCGNTAACAGATGTCGGCTCTAGTGCACATCATGGTGTACATGAGACTTCCAACAGCACTTGTATAAGGAACATTCTTCATTTGTTCCTTTTCTTATGGAGTCTTCAGATACATTTTACTACTTAAAGTCTCGCCTTTCGCGATAGGGTTGTCTATGAGTTTACAATCTTGCATATGAAATTGTTCAAGAATTTTCTTAATGTATGGTTCTTGTGAAAGAGATACTAATTTTCTTGAGCGATCTCTTGAAATCTTGACTCCAAGAATATATGCAGCTTNTTATGAGAAAGAGAGATAGAAAAAGAATTAGTAGAAGTCACGTAGAGTGGGAGAAGCCCCGGCCGTGCCTCCGGTAAGATGGAGCCGTGACATTCAAAGAGCGAGTTAGTAGAAATGAATTATGAGAAATGAGAATGAGATAATAGAGAGAATTAAAGAATGAGAAAGCTTGAGAAAGAATGAGAGAGTTTGAGCTAGTAAGAATAGAGAGTAGAAGAAAGAAACATGCAGTTCTTTTGCATTAATTGCATATACATCTCCGACATGCATGCACCATGATTTCTTCCATGGTTAATGAGAGTATGATGAGCATAAGAGAGAACCATGATTTTCCTTCATGGTGAGTATGATGAAAATAAGAGAGAACCATGATTTTCCTTCATGGTGAGTGAGCATAAGAGAAGAAGAAAAGAGAATGAGAATAGAGAGAAAGAAAGAATAAAAAGAGCCAAACCGAGTTAAAGGAGAATAAAAATATTAGAAAGAGAAAAACAGTGAGAATTAGAAATAGAAGAACGATAGAGTAAGGAAAGAACCAAAGAGTGAGTTACGGGGACAGCTAGTCAAGGATTTACTTACTGAGTATTGTTGTGCTCACCCCACTGTTCTTCCTTGTTTTGCAGGAATTAGGAGCAGCGGTCAGATGGACGTCGAGGAGCGGAGAGTATTGGCACTACTGTCCACCAGTTATGATATTTTGTATTAATTAGAAAGTTTTTAATACATAGTATTTTGTATTTATAAAGAATTATATTTTTTTTTAGTAAAGAAAATTTGAGCCCGCTATCTTTCATACGCTATGTATATCTATAATTTACATAGTATGTATTATAAGAATAGTAGTAGAGAACAGGTGTTACACATAAGGGATATTCTGCATAGTTGCCCTTTCCAAATCACGTTGAGGATATTGCTTGATGCTGAACTTGTCTCCTTTCACCACAAGTACATCTCCAGGCTTGCAAGTTTGCATGTTGAATCTCTTTAACACACGTTCAATGTAAACCTTGTAAGATAACTCAAGCAACCCACAACTTCTGTCACAAAAAATCTCAATACCAAGAACAAAAGAAGCATCTCTAAGATCTTTCATGTCAAAAGCTTTAGACAAGATCTATTTTGTCTCATGCAGTAGATTAACATCATTACTAGCTAGTAAAATGTCATCGACATAAAGAACCAAAAATACAAACTTACTCCTATTGATCTTCATATAGACACATTGATCAAACTTATTCTCAGTGAAACCATATGAAGTCACAACTTCATCAAACTTGAGATACCATTGCCTAGAAGCCTGCTTTGAACCATAGATTGACTTCTTCAACTTACATACCATGTGTTGCTTATCTTCAGCTACAAAACCATTTGGCTGCATCATGTAAACTTCCTCATAAAGTTTTTCATTCAGAAATGCAATTTTGACATCCATTTGATGTAGCTCCAAATCAAAATGAGCTATCAAGGCCATTATAATTCTAAATGAATCTTTAGTAAACACAAGAGAGAATGTCTTATTGAAATCGATACCCTTTCTCTCAGTGAAACCCTTAGCAACCAATCTTGCCTTGAACCTATCAATTCTTCCCTTGGAGTGCCTCTTTCAATTCTTCCCTTGGAGTGCCTCTTTCAATTCCTCCCTTGGAGTGCCTCTTTGTCTTGCAAACTCATTTACAACCTATAGGCTTAAAACCATCTGGCAACTCCGCAAGATTCCATATTTTATTGTCTGCCATTGACTTCATTTCTTCTCTCATAGCTTCATTATAGCTTGCTGGATCGACAACTTGACTAATGTCATATTCTACCTCACCAAGATAGATATAATAATCATCAGAAATAGCACAACATCTTTCTCTTGTTGATCTAAATGGAATCTCAATAACCGGTTCATCAACTTCCTAACTAAGAAAGCTTTGGGATATTCTGATTTCTTTTCATTTTAAGGTTTCGAGGTAGAGGAAATTGACTAAATTACCCTTCTATTAACTTTAACGTCTAACTTTGATTTTCAGATGGGACGTTTATAGATTCGTTAAAGATAAGGTGGAAAAATGTAAATCGGTCAGGCATTAATTTGCTGCTAGGCGAACTGAACATTTTCGTGCTGCCAAGTCTCGGTGTCAGTGGGACAATAATATCGCAATTTTTCTATGTGAACTGGTCCTTGCCATACAAAGTAAGATGGTATATATTCATACTCTTATTTGCATGAAACGTGCACCTCCTCTATCATCTTTGATCCTCAACCAACCCCTCCTTCAAAAATCACTTCAACAAAAATTTTCCACCTTCACAAATCACTTCAAAACTTTTTCCCACAACAAAATAATGTGTAGCCTTCAAAAAGACCATGAACTTTGTTGGAAATAACATAGAATAACATATATCCTAAAGTAATCCCAAGATCATAGTCACTGTTAGGGCCAAAAATCGTCCTTGGCCCAAATAGAAAAACAGGACCACTGGTGAAGAAAAGACGAGGCCCAGTCCTAAAGAGGCCTGGGCCAGATCAGTCCCATTTGATACGAGATGCGGCCGACCCAAACCATCTGGACACGGGCCTCCCAGTTCGAGATCACTTCGTGGGCCTATAGGCAAATTCCGAGCCCATGGCCCACTGATCACATTCTAGTTCCTGATCAGTCTCCTATTCGAAGTCACTTTCCTGATCAGAATCGCCTTCCTATCCGGACATTGATAAGACAGCATACCATGGCCCTAATTCTTCGAGGGTTTGCATCAGAGTCACATTAGGATTCCCTACTCCCACCAGGATTGGGAGACCAGACAGTCACTATATAAACAGAAGCCATCCCTCTCACAAAGGGGATTACGATACACCTTCACACCCAAAGCTCCTACTTGAGAGCTTCACATCACGGCCGTAGTCACAGTCTCCGACTAGACTTCCGGTAACCTCTCTACTCTCTAGCCCTCACTATATTAGCCTCTTTCCGCCTTGCTGACTTGAGCGTCGGAGTGCCTACGGCAAACACCACCCCGGTTTTTTTCGTTGCTTCACACGTGTTTCTTTACGTGTGCAGGTACAACAGATTGCTAGTGGCCTCAACCTCACAGGATCAATCCTTCTTTCCGTACCAGTAGATTTTTATGTCTACAGTCACCATTGCAATCACATTTGTATATAAATGAACTACAATGAATTTACACAGCATAAATACCTCTTTTCCTTATCTCTGAAGCAATAAAGTTAATCTGGAAGAAAACCACGAAGTGAATTTCTTTTTTCCAAATTCTAGAGAGAGCGTATTTTTCCTTTGCGTTTTTGTGTTTGTTATAGTGAGAGTAACCTTTTCTAAAAGAAAAAACCTTCCTTTTATATGGGAACGGTTCGTGAGAAACTGCCTTTGGCAGTTTCCACTTCTCACACCCCTT